>NC_073378.1:2821128-3083628 GCF_028641065.1 Leucoraja erinaceus
CCTGCGGAACGCCACTGGGTGCCTCAGGTTAGACAGCACAACCTTTACCCTTATCGTGTGTGAGATGAATGCTGCCATGCAATTTAAAATCTTCATTCTAATGTGGCTGAAACCTTTTGCAGCCAACAGTAAAGCATGTGTGTGTAATGTGTGCATTCACTTGCAGTTAACCTAAGATTTAGTCCTATCACCAATCATGTTGGGGTTGCAGGTAAGAGGTCATCTGTGGCTGAGCAATGACGAGTCATTGGGGAAAGAACATTTTGTGTCCAACACGCAATTGAGAGTATTACTTTATGGACAGTCACGGTGGCGCAGCGGTATAGTTGCTGCCTTACAGCGAATGCAGCACCGGAGACCCGGGTTCGATCCTGACTACGGGCGCTGTCTGTACGGAGTTTGTACATTCTCCCCGTGACCTGTGTGGGTTTTCTCCGAGATCTTCAGTTTCCTCCCACACTCCAAAGACGTACAGGTTTGTAGATGAATTGGCTTGGTAAATGTTTTTTTTTTAATTGTCCCTCGTGGGTGTGGGATAGTGTTAATGTGTGGGGACAATGCGATTAAACTATGGGATAGTCCCAGCCTCAACCATCTCCTCTGGCAGCTTGTTCCATACACCCACCACCCTCTGTGTGAAAAAGTTACCCCTCAGATTCCTATTAAATCTTTTCCCCTTCACCTTCAACCTGTGTCCTCTGGTTCACAATTCCCCTACTCTGGGCAAGAGACTCTGTGCATCTACCTGATCTATTCCTCTCATGATTTTATACACCTCTATAAGATCACCCCTCATCCTCCGCGCTCCAAGGAATAGAGACCCAGCCTACTCAACCTCTCCCTATAGCTCACAGCCTCTAGTCCTGGCAACATCTTTGTAAATCTTTTCTGAACCCTTTTAGGCTTGACAATATCTTTCCTTTCACAGTGCACAGAACCGAACACAATATTCTAGATGTGGTCTCACCAACGTCTTATACAACTGCAACATGATCTCCCAACTTCTGTACTCAATACTCTGACCGATGAAGGCCAAAGTGTCAAAACCTTTATTGACCACCTTATCTACCTGCGACTCGACCTTTAAGGAACCTAGATCCCTCTGCTCTACAACACTACCCAGAGGCCTACCATTCACTGTGTAGGCCCTGACTTGTTCGACATCCCAAAATGCAACACCTCACACTTCCCTGTATTAAATTCCATCAACCATTCCTCTGCCCACCCGGCCAATCGATCCACATCCTGCTGCAATCTTTCACAACCATCTTCACTATCTGCAAAACCACTAACTTTTGTATCATCAACAAACTTGCTAATCTTGCCCTGTATGTTCTCATCCAAATCATTGATGTTGATGACAAACAGTAACGGGCCCAGCACCGATCCCTGAGACACACCACTAGTCACAGGCCTCGAGTCCGAGAAGCATAAGTTATGTATAGGGAGAGAGAGGGCTCACTTGTTAAAATGCTATATTTGGGGTAAGGCCATCTTTCAGGGCATGAGAGAAAGCCTCGCTCAAGTTAACTGGACCAGGTCGTGTGAGGGGAAAGGAACACCAGCCAAGTGGGATGTTTTTAAAAGTGTGATGACAAAAGCTCAGGATATGCACGTCCCTGTTGGAGTGAAGGGCAAAGCAGACAAATGTAAGGAAGCTTGCATGACGAGATTGAGGCTTTGGTTACGAATAAAAAGGACTCATGGGACAGGTGTGGGTAGCTGGGATCAAATGTATCGCTGGAGGAGTTTCGGGAACTAAGGAGCAAAGTAAAAAAGGAAATCAGAAGGACAAAAAGGAGTCAGGAGATAGCTCTGGCAGATAGCATTAAGGACAATCCCAAGAGATTTTATAAATACATAAGGGGGAATTGGGTAACTAGAGAGAAAGAGTGGGACCTCTCAGGAGTCAAAGTGGGAAACTCTGTGTGAAGCCACAGGAAACGGTCATAGAAACATAGAAAATAGGTGGAGGACAAGTTTCCACACTGTATCACTCCATGACTCTCTCTCTATGACTAGAAAAATGTTTCTAGATTGATGTATTTATCTTCTATAAAGGGTTGAAGAATCATTCCTCAAATTCAGCAGTTGCTGACAAATGTTTAATTAATTTTACCAAGAGGGTGAATCGCGCCAGCAATCTCCATTATTTAGGATCTATTTAGTGCATGTCGATTTGCAGAATAAAGGTATCCTCAGTAAAAAAAAAAACCATGAGGAAAATAATTACTCCAAGGGCAAGTTATTTTTTTCGAAATCACAGGTAGAACTTCTATTTAAATAACAACCTTGAGAGGGTCGTGATTCTTTTCTGTTGACTGAGAAATTTTTGAGGCGTAGCTCTTGTAGTTGAAGAAACAAGGCAACAAATTTGAACAAATGAAAATACAGCAATTCAATGATGTTGATAGTCGTGTCACTGAAGGAAAGGACATGTAATGCATTGATGCATGTTGCAGTTGCGTGTTAAACTTTTTATCACACTCTATGTTGACGGAGTTATTATGATTAATGATTTCCTATTTTCTCTTGTTTTTTCACTTGGTCATTGGAGTTAGTTTCCTTTTCAGTTTGAGTTTAGTTTATTGTCGCGTGTACCGAGGTACATTGAAAACCCTTTGTTGCATTCTAACCACAGTGGAAAGACAAGACATGATTACAATCGAGCCATTCACATTGTACAGATCGATAATAAACTGAATAATGTAAGATAAAGGCAGTAAAGTCCGATCAAAGTCTTCGATCCGATCTGAAGACATAGTCTTCAGCCTGAGGAAGGGTCTCGACCCGAAACGTCACCCATTCCTTCTCTCCAGAGATGCTGCCTATCCCGCTGAGTTACTCCAGGATTTTGTGTCTACGTTCAATTTAAACCAGCATCTGCAGTTCTTTGGAGTATTGCATACAGTTTTTGGTCTTCTAATCTGTGGAAAGACATTCTTGCCATAGAGGGAGTACAGAGAAGGTTCACCAGACTGATTCTGGGATGGCAGGACTTTCATATGAAGAAAGACTGGATAGACTCGGCTTGTACTCGCTAGAATTTAGAAGATTGAGGGGGGATCTTATAGAAACTTACAAAATTCTTAAGGGGTTGGACAGGCTAGATGCAGGAAGAATATTCCCGATGTTGGGGAAGTCCAGAACAAGGGGTCACAGTTTAAGGATAAGAGGATCCTTTAGGACCGAGATGAGAAAATCATTTTTTACACAGAGAGTGGTGAATCTCTGGAACTCTCTGCCACAGAAGGCAGTTGAGGCCAGTTCATTGGCTATATTTAAGAGGGAGTTAGATGTGGCCCTTGTGGCTAAAAGGATCAGAGGGTATGGAGAGAAGGCAGGTACAGGATACTGAGTTGGATGATCAGCCATGATCATATTGAATGGCGGTGCAGGCTTGAAAGGCCGAATGGCCTACTCCTGCACCTATTTTCTATGTTTCTATGTTTCCTACAAGTCCGATCAAAGATAGTCCGGGAGTCTCCAATGAGGTTGCCTGACATTTCTGGAGATTTTCAAGGGTATTCAAGACATTTCTGGGGATTTTCTCCACTTTCACATCAACTGGAAGAAGGTTCATCGCGACTTTCTCAAAGATAATGAGGCATGGGCAGTAAATGTTGTTTCTGCTTCAAATAACCATTCCTCCAGAATAAATTAAAATACATTAACTTGGTGACATTTTTAACCCCAATCTGCTGATTCAGATAATTGGCTCAGGAATTTGCAGTGTCATCGGATGCTCCTGATAGGTGTTGGCAGGTGGAATCTGTTGCCCACCCATCACACAATGGGATTTCCTCCCCTCTCATTTCTTTTACAAGTTGTTGAAAATTTCCTTCATACCGAAAGGTAGAAGAATGTATTTTTGTTGTGTGCGTGCTTGAGCTAAAGTCACGGCGCTTGTGCAGATACGAAGGCTCACAGGGTGAAAGCAGCGTTCATTTCCCATTCCATTTCAATAAATAAACATGACATTGGCACTATATGACTGGCTCCCCACTTGTTCTGCCCAAGGGGTCTTCCATATGCAGTAAGAGGAAGCCTGCTCCAAATAGATTCTCCAATATTACAACAGCAACTTGAATTTACGGTGAAAATTTAATGATGAACATCCCACAGCGCTTCACAGCAGTAGACTAATGTGGCACGGCTGGTGAATTTGATAGTCTTTATCATCTGTAGACAGTATGGTGCTTCCTCTGTGTTAGATGTGCTTCTAACAGCCAGTTTTCAGGTTCTGTGCATCAGGCGCTTGATAAATATGCAACAATTAATCTCAGCCACTGACCTTCCCGAGACAGAGGTCATCATCTATTGTCTACCGCAGAAGCTGCCAAATTGGAAAAACATCCTCAAACACAGCAATATAAAGGGGAAGAGGTGTAAAAATGAAGAGGTCACGGCTTAAGTTGCGATTCTGATTTCAGTTAAACCCCAGGCAAAAAGACATTGGCTAGAAATCAGTATATGATCAAATTTAAGAGAGAGGGTTGTTGTGTTTTAATCTGCAAATTATGGTGAAAATATGTCATAGACTCATATAGCATGGACACAGGCCCTACAGCCCACACCGGCCAACATGTTGCAACTACACTAGTCCCACCTGCCTGCGTTTGGCCCATATCCCTCCAATCCTGCCCTATCCATGTACCTGTCTAACTGTTTCTTCAAAGTTGCGATTGTCCCTGCCCCAACTAACTCCTCTGGCAGCTCATTCCATACACCCACCACCCTTTGTCTGAAAAAGTGAAAAAATTGTCCCTCAGATTACTATTATATCTTTTCACCCTCCCCTTAAACCTATGTCCTCTGGTACTTGATTCCCCTACTCTGGGCAAGAGACTCTGTGATCTATTCCACTCATGATTTTAGACACCTCTATAAAGTCACCCCTCATCCTCCTGCTCTCCAAGGAATAGAGACCCAGCCTACTCAACCTCTCCCTACAGCTCAGACCCTCGAGTCCTGGCAATATCCTCATAAACCTTCCGCCTTTCCAGCTTGACAACATCTTTCCCATAACATGGTGCGCAGAGCTGAACACAAATCCCCATTTTTAATCCAGGCCCTACCCAACTATGATGTGCATGCACACAGGGGCATGGGGAAATGCAAAGCAGCAGTAAACAATGTCGTTGGCAAGGTTTAATGCCACCTCCAAACAATTAACATGCACAGGCATGGACAGTTGTCATTTACCAAAGTATGTTTTCATTGCTCATGTGAGGTCTGCTTCTGTGCATGAAAAAATGTAATTAACAACAGACAATAGTTTCTTCCCAGCAGGCAAATGAACCATCCTGCCCACACATAGATGCACAGAATCTCTTGCCCAGAGTAGGGGAATCAAGGGCCAGAGGACATAGGTTCAAGGTGGCAGTGTGAACTGTGAGGAGGATGCTATGAGAATGCAGGGTGACTTGGACAAGTTGGGTGAGTGGGCAGATGCATGGCAGATGAAGTTTAATGCGGATAAATGTTAGGTTATCCACTTTGGTAGCAAAAACAGGAAGGCAGATTGCTATCTAAATGGCGTCAAGTTTAAAAAAGGGAAGTACAACAGGATCTGGGGGTCCTTGTTCATCAGTCTATGAAAATAAGCATGCAGGTACAGCAGGCAGTAAAGAAAGCGAATGGCATGTTGGCCTTTATAACAAGAGGAGTCGAGTATAGAAGCAAAGAGGTCCTTCTGCAGTTGTACAGAGCCCTAATGAGACCACACCTGGAGTATTGTGTGCAGTTTTGGTCCCCTAATTTGAGGAAGGACATTCTTGCTATTGAGGGAGTGCAGCGTAGGTTCACAAGGTTAATTCCCGGGATGGCGGGACTGTCATATGCTGAGGGAATGGAGCGGCTGGGCTTGTACACTCTGGAGTTTAGAAGGATGAGAGGGATTCTTATTGAAACATGTAAGATTGTTAAGTGTTTGGACACGTTAGAGGCAGGAAACATGTTCCCGATGTTGGGGGGGTCCAGAACCAGGGGCCACAGTTTAAGAATAAGGGGTAAGACATTTAGAACGGAGACGAGGAAACACTTTTTCTCTCAGAGAGTTGTGAATCTGTGGAATTCTCTGCCTCAGAAGACAGTGGAGGCAGGTTCTCTGGATGCTTTCAAGAGAGAGCTAGATAGGGCTCTTAAAGATAGTGGAGTCAGGGGATATGGGGAGAAGGCAGGAACGGGGTACTGATTGGGGATGATCAGCCATGATCACGTTGAATGGCGGTGCTGGCTCGAAGGGCCAAATCGCCTACTCCTGCACCTATTGTCTATTGTAAGGTGAAGGGGAAAAGATTTAATAGGAATCTGAGGGGTAACTTTTTCACACAAAGGGTGGTGGGTGTATGGAACAAGCTGCCAGAGGAGGTAGCTGAGGCTGGGATTACCCCAACGTTTAAGAAACAGTTAGACAGGGTCATGAATAGGACAAATTTGGAGGTATATGGACTAAGCGAAGGCAGGTGGGACTAGTGTAGCTGGGACTTGTTGGCCTGTGTGGGCAAGTTGGGCCGAAAGGCCTGTTTCCACACTGTAGGACCCTATGACTGTAAATAGTGAGCAGTCCTGAACTACTATCTACCTCACTGGAGACCCTTTGACTATCTTTGATCATACTTTACTGGCTTTATCATGCATTATATAATTCGACATATTTGAAATCCACATTTTGAGCGTTGGTGTTGGCGCATTTTTCCAAAATTTAAGTATGAGGTTTTTTTTTGCCGTTATTAAACCATAATTAAGTAGAGATTTTTGAAACGTGTTTAGCTTATTCCCATCATCCATTGATCCAAAGATAATCATTTCTGTATTAGGTTCAAGTCTTCTATTAAATAGTTTTGTAAACATTTCATAGCGAAAGGATTTGAATATAGGAGCAGGGAGGTTCTACTGCAGTTGTACAGGGTCTTGGTGAGACCACACCTGGAGTATTGCGTACAGTTTTGGTCTCCAAATCTGAGGAAGGACATTATTGCCATAGAGGGAGTGCAGAGAAGGTTCACCAGACTGATTCCTGGGATGTCAGGACTGTCTTATGAAGAAAGACTGGATAGACTTGGTTTATACTCTCTAGAATTTAGGAGATTGAGAGGGGATCTTATAGAAACTTACAAAATTCTTAAGGGGTTGGACAGGCTCGATGCAGGAAGATTGTTCCCGATGTTGGGGAAGTCCAGGACAAGGGGTCACAGTTTAAGGATAAGGGGGAAATCCTTTAAAACCGAGATGAGAAGAACCTTTTTCACACAGAGAGTGGTGAATCTCTGGAACTCTCTGCCGCAGAGGGTAGTCGAGGCCAGTTCATTGGCTATATTTAAGAGGGAGTTAGATGTGGCCCTTGTGGCTAAGGGGATCAGAGGGTATGGTGAGAAGGCAGGTACAGGATACTGAGTTGGATGATCAGCCATGATCATATTGAATGGCTGTGCAGGCTCGAAGGGCCGAATGGCCTACTCCTGCACTTAATTTCTATGTTTCTATTTCAAAAATTTCACTCCAGAATTTATGAAGTTTTATACAGGAGACAAAAGAGTGTGTTATAGTGGATATAATTCATATTACTCCCTTTATCATGTATCTGTACACTGGATGGCTCGATTGTGTTGTCTTTCTGATGACTGGTTAGCACGCAACAACCGCTTTTCACCATAGCTCGTTACACGTGACAATATACTAAACTAAACTAAACTTGAGTAACTCGTCAGGTCAAGCAGCATCTCTGGAGAACATGGATATGTGATGTTTCAGGTTGGGACACCAGATTTAGGAAGGGTCCCGACACAATATGTCACGATCCATATTCTTCAGTGTACAGGCACATCATACAAAGGGTAGCTAGTTCCTACAACCCTGTGCATCTTTGGAGCGTGGGAGGAAACCAAAGATCTCAGAGAAATCCCACACAGGTCCCGGGGAGAACGTGCGGACTCCGTACAGACAGCCCCCGTAGTCAGGGTCGTACCTGGTTCTCTGGCGCTGTAAGGCAGCAACTCTACCGCTGCGCAACCATGTCACCCCTCAGGGCTATCCTCCTGTGATGCCGTTTGGTAGCTCTGGGACCTTGTACAATGTGGGCACGGGCCAGATTTTTTATAACAACCCACTGTGTCGAGCATTTGTGCCATTCCTCACAGCGATGGCCCGGCCAACTCTCATTGGCTGCTCCGCCGCCTTCTCCATGAGAAGCATCCTTGCTGGTTTCCATGGCCACATCAATCAACTTGACGGATTGGAAACAAAACCACAAGACAGCATGGTGACATTCAATGAAGGTCTTTCTCAGGAGATCGCTAATTGCACGTCATTAGTCTCAATTACACCAGGGCGCTTGAAGAATGAATGTAATCTTTCCATCCTCTCCTGATGATAGTCCATAGCCACCCAACCCCTGCACATCTCGTATGTGTATGTGACAAATAAACTTGACTTGACTTGACTTGACCTCTACCTTCCACCCATCAGTGGCTGTGAGAAAGGACTTGGGTTATATCTCACCTCTCCAGCTCCTGTATATCTTTATATTTACCATCCAGAACTATCCGCTATTTGTCATTCTGGCAGCTTATGAATTTGTTTCCAATTGTGCCATCTCCTTGTAACTATAGTTACTGTTGTATATTTCTCCACACACAACACATCACAAATCCCTCGGTTATCTAGTTATTCTGTTCAAACCTGTGAAGCGAATAAAATGCTGGTTTAAAACCTCAGGCTTTAAGGCACTAATGGGAAGAATTCTGACACTATAAATGTGTCATATTTTGCTCTCCTGTCATAGTTGTTGGGGCTGAAAAGCTTTCTCCATGCTCCCTTTAAATTTGTAGTTGTCAGTGCTGTCTCTAAAATCCAGCGTTAACTTATCAAAACCAACCTGGCACGCATGAGAGAATAACAGAAATGATATCTAATCCTAAACTTTAATGAAACAAACTACAAAAGAACGAACCATTGTGTAAACCAGAGAGCAGTCCTGAAACTGCTATCTACCACATTGGTGAACCTCGAATTACCCTTGATCGGACTTTGCTGGCGTTACCATGCACTCAACGTTATTCCCTTATCAAGTATCTATACACTGTAAAAAGTTTGATTGTAATCACGTATTGTCTTTCCGCTAACTAGATCATTTTGGTCGCCAAATTATAGGAAGGATGTCAACAAAATAGAGAGAGTACAGAGGAGATTTACTAGAATGTTGCCTGGGTTTCAGCACCTAAGTTACAGAGAAAGGTTGAACAAGTTAGGTCTTTATTCTTTGGAGCGCAGAAGGTTAAGGGGGGACTTGATAGAGGTCTTTAAAATGATGAGAGGGATAGACAGAGTTGACGTGGATAAGCTTTTCCCACTGAGAGTAGGGAAGATTCAAACAAGAGGACATGACTTGAGAATTAAGGGACAGAAGTTTAGGGGTAACATGAGGGGGAACTTCTTTACTCAGAGAGTGGTAGCTGTGTGGAATGAGCTTCCAGTGGAAGTGGTGGAGGCAGGTTCGATTTTATCATTTAAAAATAAATTGGATAGTTATATGGATAGGAAGCGAATGGAGGGTTATGGTCTGAGTGCAGGTAGATGGGACTAGGTGAGAGTAAGTGTTCGGCACGGACTAGAAGGGCCGAGATGGCCTGTTTCAATAAATTGCTGTAATTGTTAATTGTTATATGGTTATATAGATAGCACGCAACAAAAGCTTTTCACTGCCCCTCGATACAGGGATCAATAAGCAAAACTAACAAACCAATAGTGTAGGAAAGGACTGCAGATGCTGGTTTAAATCGAAGGTAGACACAAAATGCTGGAGTAACTGAATGGGTTGGAGGGAAGGAGGAATCACAGTGGGAGAGGGTGTTGTCAGAACTCTCGTCGGAGAGAGGAGGAGAACTTCTTCAAACCTTGAGGAGATTTTGTCAGTGGAGCGGACAAAACGTGTAGAAAAGAACTGCAGATGCTGGTTTAAATCGAAGGTAGACACAAAATGCTGGAGATGCTGCCTGTCCCGCTGAGTTACTCCAGCATTTTGTGTCTACCTTCGATTCCAAAGACATACAGATTTGCAGGCTAATTGACTTGGCAAAATTGTAAATTCACCCCAGATTGTGTAGGGTAGCGCTAGTGTATACGGGTATACCATGTTGCTGGCTGGTGTGGACTCGGTGGGCCAAAAGCCCTGTTTCCGTTCTAAACTAAACTACTCATACAGAACAGGCTTTAACCCATCAACTTCAGGTTGACTCCTGCGTCCAAAGCACATTTGATTTGTCCCCTACATATGCATGGTAGTAAATTACACAGGATGATATCAGTCCATACCAATTGTTGTTGCTCATGTGTGTAATGGCCCCCTGCTGAACTATATAACATAGTCTCACAGGACTATTTTGATTACCTAGACGTATGCCAGTCATGCACAGTGTACCAGAAGGTAGAGAGCATGGATGAGCACAGGCTGCCTTCCAATTTTAACATTTTCTGTGACTGACAACCTAGAATATTGGCAGATTGGTGCATATTAATTTTTAGTTATAGGCAGATTTGGACAGCAGTCTCTTGCCTGCGAGAATAAGCTAGTTTGCAATTGGCAAACCCATTTAGTGTTAGTTTTTTTAGTTTAGTTTATGCCCCTGTCCCACTTAGGAAACCTGAACGGAAACCTCTGGAGACTTTGTGCCCCACCCAAGGTTTCCGTGCGGTTCCCGGAGGTTTTTGTCAGTCTCCCCACCTGCTTCCATTACCTGCAACCTCCGGCAACCACCTGCAACCTCCGGGAACCGCACGGAAACCTTGGGTGGGGCACAAAGTCTCCACTGGTTTCCGTTCAGGTTTCCTAAGTGGGACAGGGGCATTAGAGAAACTGCACGGAAACAGGCCCTTTGGGGTCCGCGCTGACCAGTGATCCCCGCACATTAACACTATCCTACACACACTAGGGACAATTTACACATACACCAAGCCAATGAACCTACATACCTGAATGTCTTTGTGGAGTGGGAGGAAACCGAAGATCTCGGAGAAAACCCACGCAGATCATGGAGAGAACGTGCAAACTCCGTACAGACAGCACACGTAGTCGGGATCGAACCCGGGTCTCCATTGCTGCAAGCGCTGTAAGGCAGCAACTCTACCGCTGGGCCACTGTGACTGCACACTGGCTTCATAGCTTCCCTATTGTCATTTGAGTCCGGAGTCCTTCAGCCCTGTCAATTAAAGATCCTTGGCCAATTCCCAGAGCTTAGATTCTCACCCAGTTTGCTACATGGACACATCTGCCCACTATATTTCTTCCTCTATTGCTTAAATAGCAATGATGTGCATCTTAGCTGGGTAATGGGAGAGTGAAAGGTGATATTACTGTAATCCTCTAAGTGTATTTTGCTTGAAGATAATGCATTTTATCTTACTTTATTTCTCCACACAAATCTCCTCTAAACCTCATAACTGTGAAATACATAGAATTATTCCTTTACAGTGCCAATGAATTGAAGTTAAAATGTTATGGGATTTTTAACACTTAGTAATGAAAAGGAAAACCACCAGTTCAAAAATAACAGTATATTGGCAATACAAAAATCTGGTTCAGAAAGTGAACCTTTTCTATTTTGAAAACTGTAACGCTGTGCTGCCCCTGACCTGCTCAGTTTCTCCAGCACTTGGTGTTTTTTCTATGATTCCTTTCAAGGCCATTTGAAGAACAGCAACTTATAAATGAATAAAATGTTTGCAGCGCATTTAGACTTTAGAGATACAGCACGGAAACAGGCCCTTCTGCCTGCCGGGGCCCACCTGGATGTGGAAAGGATGGGAGAGACTGCACTGGTGGGAGAGTCTAAGACCAGAGGTCATAGCCTCAGAATTAAAGGTTGCTCTTTTAGAAAGGAGCTGAGGAGGAACTTCTTTAGTCAGAGGGTGGTGAATCTGTGGAACTCATTCCCACAGAGGGCTGTGGAGGCCAAGTCAGTGGAAATGTTTAAGGCAAAGATAGACAAATTCTTGATTAGAACGGGTGTCAAGGGTTATGGTGAGAAGGCAGGAGTAGGCCATTCAGCCCTTCGAGCCAGCACCACCATTCAATATGATCATCCACAATCAGTACCCCATTCCTGCTTTTTCCCCATATCCCTTGATTCCATTGTTGATCATCAAGAACACAAGATCACGAAAACAAGATGTTGGCTCCTAAACAAGATGGATTAAGAGTGCAGATGAGGAGAGGCAAGAAATAAACAAGGGAAAGATCCTAGTCCAGTGAATGGTTAAGATTGGTCCAGTTTTGGATTAGGATCAACTCCTAACATGACAGGGTGTAGGAAAAGTCATACATAAAGTACGAATTGCAGGAGGTTTAGTTGTAGTGTGCTTTGGGTTGGATGTGGAAGATTTGGTTCAGGCTTAGGATATTAAACACTATCCTAAGCCCTATCATAACCGGGTCCTTTCATCAAACGTTTGTGCTTTTATAATCTGTCTAAACGATGGGTTTAGGATAGTGTTTAATAAAACAGAATATGGGAAAGGAATTGCACGCTACAAAGGATGCATTTGCTTTGTGAGAATGTGGAAGACTTATACCTCAATGTAGAAATGATAGTTTATGTGATCAGATGCCAAGATCATTTTGCCAAGAGATTTATTGCTAGTCAGTATTGCCAAATACATTGTGTGGTGAAGGCAGGATATTGGACTGAGACTGTGGACTTCCTTCTGTTAAAAGCGGTAAATTGAATTTCCTTTATTGTCATTCAGACCTTACGGTCTGAACGAAATTTTGTGCCTGCAGTCATACATACAATGATACAATAATAACAACAATAAACACAAATTAACTTCCACCACAGTGAGTCCTCCAAACACCTCCTCACTGTGGTGGAGGCAAAAATCTTAGGGTTGCAGTCTCTCCCTCTGCTCCCTCTGCGCTGAGGCGATTCCCCACCGGGCGATGGTATAAACAGTCCCGCAGCTCACCGAACCCCGGGAACGGGCCGGTTCAAACACTGCGGCCCGGGGTGGTCGAAGCCGCCGCACCTCCAGTCCAGCACACGCAGCCGCCGGCCCGCGGCTGAACCCAGGACTCTGTACACCGCCGCCAGAACGTCGTCCCAGCCACCGGAGCACCGTCCCAGCCCCCGGACCGGATCGCCCTCACGTGAGTACCGTTCCACCCTCGGGCTGGGCCACTCCAGCGGGAGTGCCGTTCCACCCTCGGGCTGGGCCACTCCGACGGGAGTGCCGTTCCACCCTCGGGCTGGGCCACTCCGACGGGAGTGCCGTTCCACCCTCGGGCTGGGCCACTCCGACGGGAGTGCCGTTCCTCCCTCGGGCTGGGCCACTCCAGCGGGAGTGCCGTTCCACCCTCGGGCTGGGCCACTCCAGCGGGAGTGCCGTTCCACCCTCGGGCTGGGCCACTCCGACGGGAGTGCCGTTCCTCCCTCGGGCTGGGCCACTCCAGCGGGAGTACCGTTCCTCCCTCGGGCTGGGCCACTCCAGCGGGAGTGCCGTTCCACCCTCGGGCTGGGCCACTCCGACGGCGGGAGTGCCGTTCCTCGACGGGAGTGCCGTTCCTCCCTCGGGCTGGGCCACTCCAGCGGGAGTGCCGTTCCTCCCTCGGGCTGGGCCACTCCAGCCCCTCACCATGCCGCTCTCACGGGAGCACTGTTCCATCCCGGGCTGGGCCGGGAGCGAGCCCAGGACGAGTCCTGTCAGCTGCCTCCAGAGTCCCGAGGTCGCCGGCTCCGCTAGGCCTCAGCGTAGACGGAGGCAAAGAAGGGGGATACGACAAAAAGGTCGTATTCCCCCGAAGGGAGTGACAGCAGCCCCCGTTTCACCCCCCATGCTGAGCTGGTGCTACTTAGGGGAATACATTTTAAGGCAGTTATTCTTTAGCCAATTTGTATAGGCATGTGTTTTGCAAGTGCATGTTTATACAACTCATTTGAGTCAGATCTAAGAGTGCCCATAAGCTCCAAGTCCCGGGGAGTGAGAATATAGAGCTCGGAGAATGGCATCAAGGTCTGGAAAGCGCTCGCAAGGAATGCCCTCAATAGCATGGGGAATATTTGGACGTCTCAGATGTCTAAGGGTCTCAAACTGAGATTCTTCCATGCAACTGTGGAGACCATGTGATTGTACGGGTGTGAGGCATGGACTCTCACTCGAGCACTGTCCAAGTCTCTCGATGGTACCCACACCCGAATGCTCAGATGTCAGTTGGAGGGGCCACATCGCCAACGGCCAGCTCTACGGGGAGATTCCACCTCTGACCGAGAAGATCAGGTGGGGAAGGACGAGGCTCGCTGGTCACTGCCACCGCCCCCAGAAATGCCCGCAAACGAGGTTGTGTTGTGGGAACCCACCCATGGAAGACGTGACCCGGGACGGCCGATCAAGAAGATGGTGAAGACATTGATGGAAGACGCACGTGGAGAGACAAAAGAGGAGCGTGCCCGCTGCACGGGGGACATCGATGTGTGGTGCGTCCGTCACCGTGCCCGTCAGAAACCAGCGCCACTGTGTCGTTAATGTTTCCAACAATAATAATAATAATAATAATAAACATGTGTTGCCTTGAATGATTCTTTGGCCAAGGGTGGTTCCTCATCTGACACAAGTAAGGATCATACCCACAGGGTTGCTTTCAGGAAAGTAACTAAAATGAAATGTGGATGCTATGGTAATATTGGAACAGCATCATCATCGGTGCAGTCAGCTGTCAGAAATTGCAGACATTAAAAACATAGAAACATAGAAATTAGGTGCAGGAGTAGGCCCTTCGGCCCTTCGAGCCTGCACCGCCATTCAATATGATCATGGCTGATCATCCAACTCAGTATCCCGTGCCTGCCTTCTCTCCATACCCTCTGATCCCCTTAGCCACAAGGGCCACATCTAACTCCCTCTTAAATATAGCCAATGAACTGGCCTCAACTACCCTCTGTGGCAGAGAGTTCCAGAGATTCACCACTCTCTGTGTGAAAAAAAGTTCTTCTCATCTCGGTTTTAAAGGATTTCCCCCTTATCCTTAAGCTGTGACCCCTTGTCCTGGACTTCCCCAACATCGGGAACAATCTTCCTGCATCTAGCCTGTCCAACCCCTTAAGAATTTTGTAAAAAAGTTTCTATAAGATCCCCTCTCAATCTCCTAAATTCTAGAGAGTATAAACCAAGTCTATCCAGTCTTTCTTCATAAGACAGTCCTGACATCCCAGGAATCAGTCTGGTGAACCTTCTCTGCACTCCCTCTATGGCAATAATGTCCTTCCTCAGATTTGGAGACCAAAACTGTACGCAATACTCCAGGTGTGGTCTCACCAAGACCCTGTACAACTGCAGTAGTAGCTCCCTGCTCCTATACTCAAATCCTTTTGCTATGAAAGCTAACATACCATTCGCTTTCTTTACTGCCTGCTGCACCTGCATGCCTACTTTCAATGACTGGTGTACCATGACACCCAGGTCTCGCTGCATCTCCCCTTTTCCTAGTCGGCCACCATTTAGATAATGATAATGACATTGATAGATAAATAATGACCATGTCACCAAGAAGAACTTTGAAAGGTGCTGCAAGATCTATTCCATTAGCCTCCGACAGGGCTACAGAAACACTAGTCTAGGCTTGGATTTTGTGCTCGGGTGTCTAAAAGGCAGCTTTAATCCACAGTCTTAAATGGCAAGAATGTGTTAATCATGGCAGACTTAGAGCTAGGCATGTGGACAGGAGTGTGGATCACATGAAGTATATGCTATACTTAAATTATATTAGAGTTTAATCAAAGGCACAAAAAGGCTACAAAAAGTAGTAAACACTGCCCAGTCCATTATCGGCTCTGACTTTCCTTCCATCGAGGGGATTTATTGAAGTTGCTGCCTCAAACAGGCTGACAGTATCATCAAAGACCCACACCATCCTGGCCACACACTCATCTCCCCGCTACCTTCAGGTAGAAGGTACAGGAGCCTGAAGACTGCAACGACCAGGTTCAGGAATAGCTACTTCCCCACAGCCATCAGGCTATTAAACCTGGGCTCGGACAAAACTCTGAACATTAATAACTCATTATCTGTTATTTGCACTTTATCAGTTTATTTATTCATGTGTTTTGTAGTCAATGCCTACTATGTTCTGTTGTGCTGAAGAAAAGCAAGAATGTCATTGTCCTATCGGGGACACATGACAATAAACTCACTTGAACTTGAGTTTAGTTTTTAGTTTAGAGATACAGCGTGGAAACAGGCCCATCAGCCCACTAAGTTCACGCTGATCAGCGTCACCCCTTACACTAACACTATCCCACATACATCGGGCAATTTACAATGTTTTATACCATAGCCATTCAACCTACAAACCTATATGCCTTTGGAGTGAGGGAGGAATCCGGAGCACCCGGAGAAAACCCATGTGGTCACAGAGAGGAGGTACAAACTCCGTACAGGCAGCACCCACAGTTAGGATCGAACCTGGGTCTCTTGCACTGTAAGGCAGCGACTCTACCTGCTGCACCACTGTGCCATCCCAAGTCAAACTATGTTAGAGTTCAATCAAATGCACAAGATAAATTCTCACTGATTTTAGGCTTTGGTATCTGACCGTTGTCCCTGCAATCTCTGACAGCTGACTGTGCATCGGCAATGATGTTTGTTGACATGTCACATTTTCCTCACAAAGTACAAAGATAGAAACAGTCTGTAGATATTGGCCCTGGTCTTTGCTTTCTCCTCAGATGTTCCACAATTAAAAATAGGTTTTCATTAGCGAATTTTTGAATATCTCAATAAAAATGTTTGATTCCCAATAATTTACTTCTTTAGCAATTGTGAATATGTTCTAAGGCCTTTTTAATTGTATAAGGTTTAGGAACAGTGCAACCTTTCAAAAAATTCAGGAGTGGCCCACTTTTGATTTTTAGCGGGAATGTTCATATCCTTTAATTTCACATCTAGTGTTTGAAATACTCCATCTTTTTGACAGAAGGTGATTCTCTGGATTTAGCTGGCTCTCTGAATAATTCCGCAAAATCCTTACATAGAAACATAGAAAATAGGTGCAGTAGGCCATTCGGCCCTTCGAGCCTGCACCGCCATTCAATATGATCATGGCTGTTCATCCAACTCAGTATCCCATCCCTGCCTTCTCTCCATACCCCCTGATCCCATTAGCCACAAGGGCCACATCTAACTCCCTCTTAAATATAGCCAATGAACTGGCCTCAACTACCTTCTGTGGCAGAGAATTCCACAGATTCACCACTCTCTGTGTGAATTTATTTTTCTCAAACTATGACTCCTTGTTCTGGACTTCCCCAACATCGGGAACAATCTTCCTGCATCTAGCCCGTCCAACCCCTTAAGAATTTTGTACGTTTCTGTACAATCCTATAAGACAACATGGTTGGCATGATGAGTTGAGCTGAAAGGCCCGTTCATGTGGTGTATAAAAACAAAGTGTTGGAAGAGCTCAGCAGGTCAGGCAGCATCTGAGGAGGGAATGGACAGGCAGTGTTTAAGATCGGGAGCCTTCTTCAAACTGGAGAAAGATCCCGATGTGAAGGATCTATTACCTCTGCAGATGATACCTGACCAGGAGAGAAGGCAGGTACTGGATACTGAGTTGGATGATCAGCCATGATCATATTGAATGAAGGGCCAAGTGGCCTACTCCTGCATCTATTTTCTATGGTTCTATGTTATGTTTCTATGTTTTTTACTCCATCGTACCATATCCTCGTGCATTTTTCAGTGGTCTGGTAGTAATAAAACTATTGATACAACTGTTCTGGCAATAGCCAAGCAAGTGGACACCCCTGTCAGCTCCCATCATTCGGGCGAAGAGAAGAAGGCTGATAGCCCCTAAGGTGAATCTACAATGATAAGTGGCAATCTTCACTACTCCTACAAAATCAATACTGTCCATACCCTGAATGGGCAGCTGCATATAAGATGGTTAAACTCTGGCAGCCAGTATTGATGGAGTCTTATTACCCTTGATAGTACAAAGCAGTAACTGAAATATAGTTAATTGGCGCAGAGAAAGCATATGCAGTTTTATTTTTTCCTCCAGACATATTTATATATTCTGGCTTTTGTTCCCGGGCTGAAAATTTAAAATCTGAATCCAGTTTCTGGAAACCAGAACGAAGTCCTTGCATGTTTTAAAATTATTGTCAGCCTCATAAATTTGTAATATTGTTTCACTGTTTTTAATCACCATAAATGCTCTGGAGATGAGCTCAATATTGTATTTGCATGGCCTATAAAACACATCATCTAACATGAAATAGAGAAGTACATCACAAGTTACAATTACATCATTCTTCTGGAGTGGAAAAGCAGTTTACATCTCAGAAATGCCAACACTTGGTCTGATTACATTCATGATTTATCCTGTTATCATTTTGATAAAGTATTACACAGACCTAGGTCTGTAAGGAAAATAAAATCGCAAATTTCCACCCATAATTCAACTTCAATAGAATTACTTTAATAAATTTAAGGGCAGAAAATATTTATCAAGTTGCAAACGGTGCTGTAATAACCATTAAAACGGAGCTTTGATTGATCCTTGCTTTGCCTGACCTGACCAGGAAACTGAGGACATGAAGGGCCATAGAGAACCCAGCCAAAGTTCTGCCCTATTATGGCCATTACCTATAATCGAGTTCGGTATTCCGAAAAATGCAAGGAACCATGGGATTTAGAACTGAGGCCTAATGGCGGAGCTGGCGGCCTCCAACTGCGACCGAATTCGAGGCTCCGGAAGCAGAGCCAGCCAGGACTTACCAACGCGAGGCTGGCCGTCTTCGAGCTGCGGCGGCATTCCAGTGGCAGCGGCACGACTCGGGGCTGAGACGGTGCTCCGGTGAGGGCAGCACAACTCGGGGCTGAGATGGCGCTGAGGTGGACGAAATCATCGGGAAATCGCAGGTCACAGGCTAGTGCCTGTTTTCCGGAGCTCCCGCGGCAACAGCTGTGTCCGCTGGACTGGAGGGCGGCAGCTTCGACCACCCCGGGCCGCGGAGCTTGAACCGGCCCGTTCGCGGAGCTCGGTTGAGCCGCGGGACTGACCATCGCCCGGTGGGGTAACAACATATCGCCTCAGCGCAGAGGAGGAATGAGGAGGGAAGAGACAGTAACCCAAAGATTTTTGCCTCCATCACAGTGAGGAGGTGCCTGGTGAACTCACTGTGGTGGATGTTAATTTGTGTTTATTGTGTGTTTTGTTGTTTATTATTATATGTATGGCTGCAGGCAACGACATTTCGTTCAGACCGAAAGGTGTGAATGACAAATAAAGGATCTAATCTAATCTAATCTAATCTAATTTGTCAAAGGTCACAAGCGATAAAAACTCTTGGCAGCCGTGTCACGACATGGACTCAAACCTCGCGCCTCATCCCGCAGTCGGGATCGTTCCCGGGTTTCCGGCGCCGCAATCGCTGCCGAACTGCCACTGGACCATCCCCGTCCCCTCCCAAGTCGGGAGTCCCCCCCCCCCCCCCCCCATCCGGGGGCGGCCAGAGACATCGGGAGTCAGACAGGAACGGTGCCCACAGCCAGCGGGGAGAAGCAGCGCTAAATCCAGCTCAACTCTGCCTGTTAGTCTACCAGCCCTGCCTGGACATATGGGAACAACACCCCTGACATAGCCAGCGTGGAGAAGCGGCGCTAACTCCAAGGCTCTGCGTTGGTGTCCCGTCATGGCCATAAATGTTGCTGGGTTCTCTATGGCCCTTCGTGAATTTTTATTGCTTGTGACCTATGACCTGGGCATGCGCAGTCGGAATACCGAACTCGCTTATTGGGAGAGAGGGTTTCATGCGCACCTCACATTGGTTGCTAGCTTCACCCTCCACCTTCTGGTTTGCTATGCTACAATGTGATATCTCGCATTCTGTGATCTGCTCTCTCCATTCCCATTCGACAACATTCCAGGTTGGGTAAAATACCATCTAATCTGGCAGCTCTCAGTACAGTGGCTACCACTCCATGCAATACAATACAATATGCTTTATTATTAAAAATAGTTTGAACAAATAGTTTGAACAAAATTGCGTAGCTTGCAGTCATGACTAAAAAAGCAATGAAACACACAATGAACACAGCTTAACACAAACATCCATCACAGTGAGTCTCCAGGCACCTCCTCACTGTGATGGAAGGCCAAAAGTCTTATCTCTTCCTTGCTTGTTCTCCCGCTGCGTCGAGGCGATCGATGCTCTCGATGTTGAGGCCCCCGCCGGGTGATGGTAAGTCCCGCGGCCGATTCCATGCTCCGCGAATGGGCCGATTCAATCTCCGTGACCTGGGACAGACGAAGCTGCCACCCTCCAGTCCAGCGGACGAAGCTGTTGTTGCGGTAACTCCCGAGAATCGGTCACTCATCATTATCTCATTGCATCTCATATTAAGTGGGGGGTGTTTACCAACACATATAACTTTAGGACTCTGACCTAACAGCAGGTTTGTGTAAGGGAATCAGAGGATTGCACCCTTGACTGATAATACTTCTCATGTCATAAGTGATAGGAGTAGAATTAGGCCATTCGGCCCATCAAGTCTACACCATTCAATCATGGCTGATCTATCTCTCCCTCCTAACCCCATTCTCCTGCCTTCTCCCCATAACCTCTGACACCTGTACTAATCAAGAATGTATTTATCTCTCCCTTAAATATATACACTGACTTGGCCTCCACAGCCTTCGGTGGCAAAGAATTCACCACCCTCTGACTAGAGAAATTTGTCCTGATCTCCTTCTTAAAAGACCATTCAAGATTCAAGAGAATTTATTGTCATGTGTCCCTGATAGGACAATGAAATTCTTGCTTTAATTCTGACCTTTAATTCTGAGGCTATGACCTGTAGTCCTACACTGGCCCACTGCTCATTAGACAACAGCCTTACCTCCCTGGCAATGGCTTTCTCCACCTTGCGCTCTGACAGGGAGGAGGTGACATGCCACCCAGGCACAGTTGGGCTGTTCCCTGGCTGCCGTGGATGATGAGAATGGAATAGCTTAATAATTGTTGACAAATTCCACTTAGGCAGATTGTCACGGAATCATATTCGCGTAATGAACAGCTTTCCACTGAGGAAACACTGTCACCCTGCTCCGATGTGTATGAGTAGGCGGCTGATAGGATGCAACATCTGTTTGAACAGACAGCCATTAACACTAGTTGCAGGATAATTGATTCACTCACTGGATCTCGGGGTTGTCACTTGAGAGGATTTTTCACATATGGATTGGCCCTGCTCAGTAACTCTGCCGGCCACAACAATGTCACAGGACTGCACATCCATGATAAAATGCTTTGTCTTTTAAACAGGGATTTGGCTCTTGGTGTTTTCATTCTCTCCTTGCAAAGTCAAAACTGTACCATTGCGGAGGGAACCCTTCACTGCGTGTACATAAGGAATAGGGTGATTTCACCAAATGTCAAATGAGCGTAGATTCCCCCTTCACGTGACCGAAAATTTTAACTGGAGGACATATCTCACTTCGGTACATGGTAGTGAATGGAGAAACACGCACTTTCCCACCCGTTAAAAACATGAAAAACGGACGATTTTTGAGCTGAAATTTTCTGTGCTAGTCGGGGTGACCGTGAAGCACAGCGACCTAAATTTTCAGGCAAACAAAAAGATAGAAAGTAAGGTAATTACAAGAGGGAACTGAAGGTGGAAAAACAGCGGAAGTGAACAGCCGACATTAGCCGTGGAGATTTAAAGATCCAAAATATCGGGAATTAGTGCGTTTGCTCGCTGAATTTCATCAAAAGTAAGTTAATAATGCCTTACTTTTGATGAAATTCAGCGAGCAAACGCGATAATTCAAAATCGCTCAAAACAGCTCAAAAATCGTCCGTTTTCCATGTTTTTAATGGGTGGGAAAATGCGTGTTTCTCCATTCACTAATATGTACCGAAGTGACATATGTCCTCCAGTTTAAATTTTCGGTCACGTGAAGGGGGATCTACTCTCATTTGAAATTTGGTGAAATCACCCTATAGGAGCAGGGGTTGACTGGACAGTCTCTCAAGCTTGCTTCGCCATTCACTAACATCATAGAGTCAAAGGGTCATAGAGCATGGAAACAAACCCTGCAGTCCAACTCCTCCAGGCTGACTAAGAGCTAAACTAGTTCCACCTGCCTGTGTTTCGCTTATATCCCTCTAAACCATATACCTGTCCTAGTGTCTTATAAATGCTGTATATTACCTGCCTCAACCACCTCCTCTGGCTGCATGCTCCCGATACCCCCCCCCCCCCCCCCCCCCCCCCCCACCCCCCCACTGAGTGAAAAGGTTGCCCCTGAGGTTCGTATTAACTCTTGTCCCTCTCACCTTAAACACATGCCCTTTTGTTTATGATTCCTCTCCCCTGGTAAAAGACTCTCCCTGCCTATTCCCTATGATTTTATACACCTTTAAGAGATTACCTATCAGCCTCCTGCACTCCAAGAAATATCATGGATGATTTGAACTTGTCCTCAACTCTGATTCTCTCCCTCTCCCCCATAACTCTTGACTCCCCTATATTTCAAACACCTGCCTGTTTCAGCCTCATTTAGATTCAGTGAATCATCCTCATTCCTTTTGGGTGGAGAAATCCAAAGGCGTACAGCCCTCTAAAAGAAAGTCCTCTTAATCTCCAAGTTAAATAAGCAACCCACTTATTCGGAAAATGATGCCCTTAATGTATTCAACCCCATGAAGGAAACATCCCATCTGCGCCAACCCTGCAAAGCCCCCTTAGAATCTTTTTAATCTTTCATTATTTCTCTATTTATCTTAATCTTGCAGCTCAGCTATAGATTGGGGGCATGTTGATGAGCCGTGCTGACTTATTTCACTTGTCTTCACTCAAACTGATTATGTTTGTAAAAAACAAGACACAAACTTTGCGGGTCAGGCAGCATTTCTGAAGAATATGGATTGATGGCATTTTGGGTCGGGACCCATTCTGACTGTATATACGTTGATATTTTGTGCTAGGGTCATTCCTCACTACTCGTGTTTTTATTAACAAAGATACCCACCTCCTTTTCATCATTTTCAGAATAAGTCTGAAGAAGGGTTTCGGCCCGAAACGTCACCTATTTCCTTCGCTCCATAGATGCTGCTGCACCCGCTGAGTTTCTCCAGCATTTTTGTGTACCTTCCTTTTCAATTCTGCCTGTCATGACTGTCATAAAGCTACAGATCTATAATAATAATAATAATAATAATATCTTTTATTGTCCTTGCACATATGTGCAATGAGATTTGTTATGCAGCTTCCATCCGATCTCATAACTTAGACAACCAGTAAAATGTATATACCCGAGAAACATGATTTATAAAAAGAACAGTAAAACAGTCTAAAGTGCAAATGTGTCTGTGCCGGGTCAATGTGTGACGTGACCATCCGAGGGAGACAGTCCAGGGGGGGGTGGGGGGCACTCAGCAGGGCCAGTTCAGAGCCACTATAGCTCTGGGAATAAAGCTGTTCCTGAGTTTGGAGGTACGGGTGTAGAAGGCCTTGTAACGTCTGCCGGAGGGAAGTAGTTCGAACAGTCCATTACAAGGGTGTGAGGAGTCTTTATGGATGCTGACGGCCTTCCTGAGGCACCGTGTGTGGTAGATGCCCTCCAAGGCTGGTAGCTGTGTCCCAATAATCCTCTGCGTTCTGAGGACGACGCGCTGAAGAGCTCTCCTCTCCGCCTCCGTGCAGCTGAGATACCACACAGAGATGCCATACGTTAATATGCTCTCTGTGGTGCAGCGGTAGAACGTTGTCAGCAGCTGTTGGGGGCAGACCAGTCTTTTTTAATGTCCTCAGGAAGAACAGTCGTTGCTGTGCCTTCTTGACCAGCGCAGCGGTGTTGGTGGACCATGTGAGGTCTGAAATGTGAGTGCCCAGAAACTTAAAGCTGGACACTCTCTCCACACTGTCCCCGTAAATGGAGATTGGGGGAGATGGAGATCATGTTACTATTGAGCACAAGCAAATATCCAGCAGAGAACAGATGGAAGAATCTCTCCAAACTCAAAATACATTTTGTTTACATACCTTTTAGGTGCCAAGACAATGATTGATAATCAAATATGCAATTTCAGTGGTAACGTTACATCGTTTTTAAGTATGATAAATGACTCCTGAGGCGTGAAAGATGTTTACAATAAAAGTACACCATAAGTGACAAGATTTGCAAACATTTCTGATGAGACACGCTGGTTTGCATTTCTATTCTAAAAGCTTCTGAAAACTTAAATATTCAACTTGCACTTCTTTTCTGATGAGAGATGGCTCTTTAGATAAACAAACACTTTAAGTATTGATTAACCAAACTAGTACATGACCATTTGAGGTCGTAAGTGATCAAATAACTAGTTTGGAACCTTCCATAGAACCATTCCAGATCAGTGGCACAGTGCCTTTAACAAAGCAAATGTACATAAGGTCATAAGTGATAGGAGCAGAATTAAGCCATTCGGCCCATCAAGTCTACTCCGTCATTCAATAAGAGGGAAGTCTTTTAGGACCGAGATGGGAAAATCATTTTTTACACAGAGTGGTGACTGTGGAATTCTCTGCCACAGAAGGTAGTTGAGGCCAGTTCATTGGCTATATTTAAGAGGGAGTTAGATATGGCCCTTGTGGCTAAGGGGATCAGGGGGTATAGAGAGAAGGCAGGTACGGGATACTGAGTCGGATGATCAGCCATGATCATATTGAATGGCGGTGCAGGCTCGAAGGGCTGAATGGCCTCTACTCCTGCACCTATTTTCTATGTTTCTATGTTTTCATTCCACTACTGCACAAAACCAGGCCATTTATCGCACCGTGCTATCAACTACCCATTTATACTATATATTTGTTTAATGATCGCCATATTCCCATTATTTCCCTCCAGATTCTACCATACACTGGGGGGAAATTTACTGTGTCCAACTAACCTACTAGCTCGCTCACTGATCTTTTGGGATGTGGGAGGAAACCAGAGCTCTGGCGGAAACCCATGTGCTCATTGGGAGAACATGCAGACTCCTCATATCTATCACTGGAGATCACATTTAAACCAAAATCACTACATTTCCAGTCGATGAACTTTCATTAGAATATTTCTGATCAACATTCATGAAACATTAACTCTGTTTTAGCCCCGCGGATACTCCTAGCTTTTTTTCTGTTTTTGTTGCAATCTTCCAACATCTACCGTATATTTATTAGAACTGATGGTAGCGCAGCGGTAGAGTTGCTGCCTTACAGCGCCAGAGATCCACCCGGGTTCGATCCTGACTTTGAGTGCTGCCTGTACGGAGTTTGTACGCTCTCCCTGTGACCGCATCCATTATCTCGGGGATGCTCCGGTTTCCTCCCACACTCCAAAGACGTGCAGGTTTGTACGTTAATTTGGTTTCGGTAAAGACTGCAAATTGTCCCAAGTGTGTAGGATAGTGTTAGCGTTCAGGGAATTGCTGGTCGCCGTGGACTTGGTGGGTTGAAGGACCTGTTTCCACACTGTATCTCTAAACTGAACTAAACTAAAACTAAACTGAAGATTAATCTCCAAGACACTGCTACAGTCTGGTTTTGAAAAAATCTTTGCGACAACTCAGGACTTGCTGACTGAAGATGGACACAAAAAGCTGGGGTAACTCAGCGGGACAGGCAGCATCTCCGGAAAGAATGAATGGTTGACTTTTTTGGGTATAGACCCATTATCAGACGCGACCCAAATCGTCACCCATTCCTTCTCTCCTGCCTGTCCCGCTGAGTTACTCCAGCTTTTTGTGTCTACCTTCGGTTTCTACCAGCATTTGCATTTCCCTCCTACACCGTCTCTGACTGCCATTTGTGTTTCCTTCACAGGAACGTGAGCTCAGCTGGAGAAGAAGCCCGGAGAAGGATGAGAGAATGCGATGGCCTCACAGACGCGTTGCTGTTCGTGATTCAGTCCGCTCTGGGGAGCAGCGAGATTGACAGCAAGGTTTGCCCAATCTCAGATTATATTTTTGCAACATGTGAGACAAGGAAATGCATTGGGGTGGAAATTCAAACATGAACTCTTTGATGTTGCTTATATATTTCACCTCCAAGCGAATCATTTAGAATCATTGCTCCCCAAAATGAATGCTTTTAAAAAAAGTAATTTTATGGAGGATCACACGTAAAATGCTTCTCATCTGCAGCACCTGTAGAAATAAATAAAGAGGACGGGTGAACCTGGGAAGATCGGCATGGAGGCTGGCTGGACTTTGGTTCCTTCCCTAACTTTGGTGCCACTGTGGGGTTGTGTTGTGTCGTGGACTTCTGTGTTTGTGCTTTTTTTTTTTATGACTGCAAGGAAAATCCATTTTGTTGTCTCTTATGAGACAATGACCATAAATTGAATCCAATCCAATAAATCGGTACTTTCTCTTGCAATTTGGATGTTTTATTTTAAAATAACATAAGAGCTCCCCATTAAGGACAGTGTCTTCTGATCTGAAGCTCCCTCCATTACATGTGTTGCGAATGCAACTGAATGTTCTTTGGATGTATTATTACATGTTTATTATTTGTAGAACTTCAGACCAATAATGACTCCCAGCATGTTGAGCCATCCACTCTGAGAAGCAGTGAGTATTCCGTGATCAGATTGTCGCACAGGGCCAGAGCTCATGGTTGATCTTATTACACAGAGGTAGAGCAGAATAGCCAGCAATCCTCAGTATCCTGAATATTATCAATGACAATCGAGCATCAGGACCACTGGTGATTGTGTTGCTTGTCATTAGAAACAAATAAGTCATGGGGGGGCTGCAATTGAAGTTTGGCTGTGTCAAAAGGAGCTAGTGAACTAAAATCAAACAGCATTAGATTCAGGAGTGAGTTTGTGCTAAGACGTCGTGATGGGGGAACTATTGCTTCATGCACATGAAGACCAGGCTGCAAGAAGAGCAATGTGTGTGTGAGTCCCTGTGTGTGTGAGTCTGTGTGTGTGTGTGTGTGTGTGAGTCTGTGTGTGTGTGTGTGTGTGTGTGTGTGTGTGTGTGTGTGTGTGTGTGTGTGTGTGTCAGTGTGAGTGTGTGTGTGTGTGTGTGTGTCTGTGTGTGTGTGTGTGTGAGTCTGTGTGTGTGTGTGTGAGTGTAGTGTGTGTGTGTGTGTGTGAATATCGGTGTGTGTGTGAATCTGTGTGTGTGTGTGTGTGTGTGTGTGTGTGAGTCTCTGTGTGTGTGTGTGCATGTGTGTGTGTGTGTGTGTGTGTCCATGTGTGAGTCTGTGTGTGTGTGAGAGAGTCTGTGTGTGTATGTGTGTGTGTCTCACTGAAATGCTTTGTAAGTGTGAGTGAATCTGTGTGTGTGTGTGAGTGAGTTTGTGTGTGTGTGTGTGTGTGTGTGAGTGTGTGTGTGTGTGTGTGTGTGTGTGTGTGAGTGTGTGTGTGTGAGTGAGTGTGTGTGTGTGTGTGTGTGTGTGTGTGTGTGTGTGTGTGTGTGTGTGTGTGTGTGTGTGTGTGTGTGTGAGTGAGTCTGTGTGTGTGTGTGTGTGAGAGTGTGTGTCTGAGAGTCTGTGTGTGCCTATAGGGGGGTTGCACGCAAGGTCACCGGGTCAAAGGGCATGACGCATGGAGTCGCTCAATCCATCTGGAGGACATCGCAGCTTCTGGTATATGTTGTTTATACACGAAATGCGTACTTTCCTACCTGTTAGAAACCACCAAAATGGTGAATCTTTGCGCTGTAAATAATTGTGGATGTTGGGGTAACCGTGAGAGACATCGATCCTACTTTGGAATACCAAAAGTGAAGAGAAATGAAGGTAAGTGGGCAGTGGGAAGAGGGCAGTGGAGGCCAGGTCACTGGATGGATTGAAGAGAGCGTTAGATAGAGCTCTAGGGGCTAGTGGAGTCAAGGGATATGGGGAGAAGGCAGGCATGGGTTATTGATAGGGGACGATCAGCCATGATCACAATGAATGGCGGTGCAGGCTCGAAGGGCCGAATGGCCGCCTCCTGCACCTATTTTATATGTTTCTAAGAGCCTGAGAAAAATGTATGGGTTTGCAATAGGTCCCAATTCAAATGATGTCAAAACTAATAACTCACATCAAAGAGTCCTTACAAACATTTCCTGATTAGTACGGGTGTCAAAGGTTATGGGGAGAAGACAGGAGAATGGCGTTGAGAGGGAAAGTTGGATCAGCCATGATTGAATGGCAGAGTGGATTTGAAGGGCCGAATGGCCTAATTCGGCTCCTATTGCATATGAACTCAAGTGTCAGAAAATAATAAATAACCTGAGACGGGAAAAGTAACCATGTCAAGTCAAGTCAAGTTTATTCGTCACATACACATATGAGATGTGCAGTGAAATGAAAAGTGGCAAATGTAGCTGCTTTTAGAATGTGACTGGGGGGATTGTTTGTGTGTGCCACCAACTTGCTCAGATTTCCATTCGATACTTTCTTCTTGTATCTTGTAATTCCTTACGCCATAAAAGGAGGCCATTTGGTCTATCAAGTATATGCCATCGTTCAGATAAATCCAACCAATTTGTCTATCACAAATGCCTAATCAGTATTGGCGGCACGGCAGACTGATAACGGCATTGGTTTAATAACTTGTTTATTAGCTTTGTGGGTGTTGGCGAGAATCCAGAACTGCATATGATGCCAAAAGTAGCCTGGTCTTGCCTGTCAAAGTGATCCACTGTGTGTGTTGGCGAGAATCCAGAACTCCATATGATGCCAAAAGTAGCCTGGTCTTGCCTGTCAAAGTGATCCACTGTGTGATTCACCAATATTGATTTCCTACATCTGACAACTGGATATAAAAATCAGCATTTTAAACCCCTGTCCCACGGTACGAGTTCATTCCAAGAGCTCTCCCGAGTTTGCCCTGATTCGAACTTGGAGATTTACAGTAATGGCCACTCGTCAGTACTCGGGGCTCTCGTGGACATTTTTCATCATGTTGACAAGTCTTCACGAGTCTTCCCGTGCTTACCTGCCGTTAGCGAGTCTTCCCGAGTACCTGCCGTTAGCGCTAAGAGACATCCCCGAGCTCCGACGTACCCGCTGCGTTCATTCTCCGTGCTTACCACGAGTTTGATTTTTTTTAAACTCGGGAGAGCTCTTGGAATGACCACGTACCGTGGGACAGGGCCATTAATATCACCCTCCACACTCCCACAATCCAAAACCCAAACATGAAATTACAAGTTCCCAAGTTATAGAAGTAGAACCACCGCAGTGGCTGCCTCGCCAGCAGCTGTTAGTCCTTTCATCCATTTTTGTTATTTTTAGTGTCTCAATGTATGTTTTAAAGTTTCTCAGTATGTGTTATGTGGGGGGTGGGGTGGGGGGTGAATAGGGTGGAAACCGTTTCTCAGTCACTTACCTGGACGGAGATGTGTCTTTTCCCCGTGTCGCATCTTCGCTTCCCCTCGCAGCCAACCAACTGGATTGGTGCGGCCTTTCCTACCGGAGACTGGCCCAGAGCTTCAGCAGCGGGCGCAGCGCTGAATTACCATCGCGGAGCGGGGTGATCCCTTGCCGGGGACCGCCAGTGTTGGAGCTCCAGAGTGTTGTGCCTGCTGACTTTAACACCGTGGAGCTGTGGTTTGCGGAGCTTCTAGCCGCGGGCGGCGCTGACTTTAACATCGCGGAGCGAGGCGATCCCTTGCCGGGGTTCGCCAGTGTTGGAGCTCCGCCCACCTCGGCCTGTGGACTTCGGAAGCCGCAGTCTCTGGTAGGAAGTGGCCGATTAGGAAACTCCAAGCCGCGATGGTGTTCTGATCCGTTCTGACACTGGAGTTTCGATCATCCTTTAATTCCCCGTTTTCTCTCTCCCGCCTTTTTTAAAAAGTGGGATAACATTAGCTGATCCTGAGTCTATAGAACATTGGAAAATTATCACCAATGCATCCACGATTTCTAGAGCCACTTCCTTAAGTACCCTGGGATGCAGACCATCAGGCCCTGAGGATTTATCAGCCTTCAGTCCCATCAGTCTACCCAACATCATTTCCTGCCTAATGTGGATTTCCTTCAGTTCCTCTGTCTACTCAGATCCTCTGGCCACTAGTATATCAGGAAGATTGTTTGTGTCCTCCTTAGTGAAGACAGATCCAAAACACCTGTTCAACTCATCTGCCATTTCCTGTTCCCCATAATAAATTCACCTTTTTCGGTCTTCAAGGGTCTAACTTTGGTCTTAACTAATTTTTTCCTCTTCACATACCTAAAGAAGCTTTTACTATCCTGATTTATATTCTTGGCTAGCTTACCTGCGTACCTCATCTTTTATCCCCGTATTGAAAGAACTGGTGGCAACAAAATAAATTGATTTAATGCTTAACATGTCACTCTCATTATGCTGGAATGAAAGTGTTGCATTTTAATTGGTGGTGGTTTGGAATAGGATGTGCCAGAACTTGCTGCCAAAATAACGACAACGCTAATGCCATTTCCTATTATTTATGTATGAGTTTTCAAGCAGGAATAGATGAATGCTTGGATGTGAATATCCAAGCAAAACTCTGTACATGTAGCGGAATCAAGGGATATGGGGAGAAGGCAGGCACGGGTTTCTGATTGTGGATGATCAGCCATGATCACAATGAATGGCGGTGCTGGCTCAAAGGCCCAAATGGCCTCCTCCTGCACCTATTTTCTTTGTTTCTATGTTTTTATGCCATTTCTCAAAACTTATTACATTTGCTCATTACTTAGCCAGTTAACCCAGTGCAGGAAATTAATGCTTTTTACTACAAATATATGTGTTACGTTAAGCCGGTGCCATCTTAAGGACTCATGGCCAACAGCTTGAACACTAATATTCAATAACCCCCTGAATATTGGCCGAGCGGAATTTCTATCCTTTACTAGTATTGGATGTAAAGTGAAGAGATTTATTGCTGAATAGGATGTCATTTTTGAAGAACCACCATGTGTGAAATAGATTCCTTCTGTGCTGTATATTTTCTAACGCAACATGATTGTTTGTGTTCACACCACAGACGATAGAGAACTGTGTCTGCATTCTGCGGAACCTTTCTTACCGGCTGGCAGCAGAGACGGCCCAGGGGCAGCAGATGGGCACGGACGAGTTTGACGGTCTGCTCTGCAGCGACAGTAACGGCAAGGACAGCGAGAGCTCGAGTTGTTGGGGCAAGAAGAAGAAGAAAAAGAAGGGCCAGAACCAGGTGATCAATTGGGCCCAGCCCATTCACACAAAGGGTGGTGGGTTGTATGGAACAAGTTGCCAGAGGAGGTAAATGAGGCTGGGACTATCCCAACGTTTAAGAAACAGTTATACAGGTACATGGATAGGACAGCTTTGGAGGGATGTGGACCAAATGCAGGCAGGTGGGACTAGTGTGGCTGGGATATGTTGGCCAGTGTGAGCAAGTTGGGCCGAAGGGCCTGTTTCCACACTGTATCACTCTATGACTCTATGAGAACATGAATGGGATTAAGCCCAGCTCAGATACAGGAGTGGGGAGTGCTTGATGGGGAATGGGCCCAGCTCCGTTGGGAAGTGTGACTGCCAATTAATATATTTGCAATTCATGAACGGTCAAAAAAGTCAAGGGTGTTTAATTGTCATTTGTACTAACCAGGGAAAAACAAAATCCTTACTCGCATTAGCTCAACAGGCCAATAAATGCAATACACACTGATAAAATGTAATATTTTTAAAATGCAATCATTTATAATTGTAATACGAGGTCTCCATATTAGTGCAAAAACCAGGGCTATTTGTGCAACCGGAGCCACAGTCTATGTAAGTTTAAAGTAGTTGAGGTTAGTTTGGGCCCGTTCCTGTGCTGTGGTCTATTTTCGTTGAGATACAAATGATCTATTTCTGCTTTCAGTGCTGTTTTTTTCCTTTTGTTTGAGACTGTGGGTGGAGTTGAGTTATAAATGTTATAACAGCTATAAATGTTTCCCTTCCCCTTAACTTTGTCACATCACCTCGTTATTAATCCTGGGGGCCAGGAGTCCCCTTGACGATGCATGTGCAAAATGGAACATCTGGTAACAGACACAAAACTCCCTGAAAGGTTCCAAGTGAAGTCATTTCTTGCTGGGTTTTTGGCAAAAGAACAACAAAAAACACCAGTAGATTTTTTTTAACGGAATGGATTGGGATTATCTAAAACATGCTGCCGGGAAGGGTAATGAATATAGGTCAAAAGTAACTTTCAGCATGGAATTGAACAACTACTGTGAATTACAGAAGGTCCACAAACCTGAGCTCCACAAATCTCAATCACCGTTCAGCTGGATCACGGCTGATCTGAGTCTTTGGTCCACTTATCCATCTAGATTCTCTCACTCTTGGTTCCACCTTCACAAACCTCTGCTAACACCTCTGTCTCATTTTGAATTTAACCAGCCTCAACGGTATTTCATAAGTTCATAGTCATAGAGTTACTCCAAAGTCACACTCCAAAGACGTACAGGTTTGTAGGGTGGTACGCAAAAAAGCTGGAGAAACTCAGCGGGTGCAGCAGCATCTATGGAGCGAAGGAAATAGGCAACGTTTCGGGCCGAAACCCTTCCGGGTTAATAGACAAATAACAGAAGCAAGGAAAAAAGAGAAAATACAAAATTAAGAAAAGTAGTGATGTGTTAGCCCCAGAAGTTAAACCATTAGTAGTTTGTGGATCGATAAAGAAAAAGAGCCCATAAAAGATGTAGCAAAAAGGAGAAAGCCAGAAAGGAAAAACAATAACAACAACAACAACAAAAGAAAAACAGAACAGAAATGAAAAGGAGTATATTTCATAGCAAAAGGATTTGAGTATAGGAGCAGGGAGGTTCTACTGCAGTTGTACAGGGTCTTGGTGAGACCACATCTGGAGTATTGCGTACAGTTTTGGTCTCCAAATCTGAGGAAGGACATTATTGCCATAGAGGGAGTGCAGAGGAGGTTCACCAGACTGATTCCTGGGATGTCAGGACTGTCTTATGAAGAAAGACTGGATAGACTTGGTTTATACTCGCTAGAATTTAGGAGATTGAGAGGGGATCTTATAGAAACTTACAAAATTCTTAAGGGGTTGGACAGGCTAGATGCAGGAAGATTGCTCCCGATGTTGGGGAAGTCCAGGACAAGGGGTCACAGCTTAAGGATAAGGGGGAAATCCTTTAAAACCGAGATGAGAAGAACTTTTTTCACACAGAGAGTGATGAATCTCTGGAACTCTCTGCCGCAGAGGGTAGTTGAGGCCAGTTCATTGGCTATATTTAAGAGGGAGTTAGATGTGGCCCTTGTGGCTAATGGGATCAGAGCGTATGGAAAGAAGGCAGGTACGGGATACTGAGTTGGATGATCAGCCATGATCATATTGAAGGGCCGAATGGCTCGAAGGGCCGAATGGCCTACTCCTGCACCTAATTTCTATGTTTCTATACCTACTTCATATTTTTCCACACCCCTCACCCAGTTCTTAAATGGTTCATTTCCCGAGTTGTGTTGCACCATATTATACTTGTAATAAATCGATGAAAGGAGACCATATCTTTAAGAATTGTTCTGATTTTCCTGCTAGGACGAATCTCATATCTTCGAGATGTAACATTTCGGACATGCTTGTGATCTGTGTAGGAAAGGTTTAAGAGGTATATGACGTTTATAGACCGAATGCGGGCAAATGGGACTAATCTTTGATGGGGCATCTTGGTTGGCATGGACTATTTGGGCCGAAGGGCCGGCTTCCTATGCTGTTTGACTTTATACTCATCTTTGTTAGGGGAGTTGGGAATGGGCAATGAACGCTTGCCTTGCATGTAACACGCATTCTCTGAAAATTAATTAAAAACAAGCGGTGCTCATATTGTGCATGGGTTCAGCAAACAGGCACGAAAGGTGTACAAAACAAACGCGGTCTTTGTGAAATGTTGTTGGGACAAAATGGAAAACGGAGAAACATATTGCAACATTCGTTGGGAGAATGAATGTTCAATGGGTGTATTCAGGACGGAGAAAATAGTGAAGCAGAAATCTGGCTTGTCAAAGGTGAGAGAGATGTCTGGAAACAGCAGCTGTTGTCAAACCATTGAAAATTGTATTCATCAGTATTCACAGCAGAGGTGTTGACTGGTGTTGCCAAGTCTGTAAACAGGTTGTCAGAGGTAGCAACAAAGAAGGGCTTCTTAAAGGACATGGGAATCAAATCCATTGATGGCTCGCACAACACCAGACCCAAGTGGAGCAAGTCCAATATAATCTGTGCCAAAAGGGCAGATCAGTCTCAAATCTCGAGCTTTCATTTTACTGCCGGCAAAGCCTGAGTCACAGCACCGTCAAGGAAGTGTTAGGTTGTTATTGCATGGGCAAGGTGAGTTACATATAGCCTTAAGATAGATAAGTAAAAGGAGTTTTCAACAGAACAGAACAAGACTATAAATGAATTTCACAGCCGAATATATTGTAGGTTCGATGAAAAATTCAGAGGTAGACAGAAAATGCTGGAGAAACCCAGCGGGTGAGACAGCATCTATGGAGCGAAGGAAATAGGCAATGTTTCGGTCAGAAGGCTATTACCAAGTGGGTGCAGGCTCCACACCGTCTCTGCCCACAGTCTGAGCCTGTGTGTAGACTTGTACTGACCAGGATATCCTTCACATTTTTAGCCCTCTTGTATGCTGACATTACTTTGTATCCCTGCAGTGTGACAAATCCCTTTTGGAATTGTTCAAAGCGGCCTGTGACTATTTTGTGGGCCTGGACAGCCATATTACTGTATCCTGGTGTTAGTGGCAAGTTCAGTGTCGATCCTGGCCTAGGTCTGGGCCCCTTGTATACTTTTTAGAAAATATGACAATGTGTCAATTTCTGTCTGCAGTACCCCCTCTTCTTCAGAAGGGTCTCGACCCGAAACGTTGCCTATTTCCTTCTCTCCATAGATGCTGCTGCACCCGCTGAGTTTCTCCAGCTATTTTGTCTACCTTCCATTTTCCAGCATCTGCAGTTCCTTCTTAAACATGAAAAATTCAGAATATATGGAAGGTATTTCTAAAATGATAGCTGGATTAAGTAGGATATACTAATGATGATATCACCCAACTTTGAGTGGCGGTGCACATAATTTGTAATTAAGATCATTGGTAGACTTCAGCTCAAGTAGGGATTTGGACAATGGCAATGGATGTCATTTTATTCCCCTATTAAAACATATTTTCTGTACTGATTTTAATGTCGCCATTGTGTTCCCTTTGTTCACATTTCTAATGGAAAGTGTTTTTGTTTGTGGTATTGAGCTCCCAGTGGACACAAGCGAAAAAATAGTTGAAAAGTCATGGAGATTTACTTATATTATTTCCTCAACCAAACCTAGCAAGAACATATCAACTGTTTGTTCATTCCGTTACTGTTTATAGGCCTTTACTTCACAGAATGTGCCTACAACTGACACAAACAATATGTCAACATCACCTATCAGTTACAAAGCACTAGAGACACTCTGAGAATTTGAAATATTGCTTGACAATTTCAGGCGCTCTTTGATTTCCTTGCTCTCCATGTCGACTTCCATACAATAATTATGTTTTTCCATCAGTCAAGCTGCCGAAGATTTCAACACTAGTGAAAGGCGGAAAACAACAACACTGCATTACATTATATATCCTCATGGTCGTATTCTCATAAAGCAAATTACCATAATATGTGTACTATACAGTATTATGGTTAGTATCGTAACCGCACGGAAACAGGCCCTTTGGCCCAACCTGTACACACTGACCAAGAATCCCCTTCCAAGCTATTCCCATCTGGTCCATATCACTACCTTTCCTCTCCGTGTACCTATCTAAGTTAAAGACCTTAACATCAATATCAATACTTGGGAATCGCTTGCTCTGGATTGCCCAACTTGGTGAAACAAGATCACCACTGGAGCGCGGGCGTGCAGCTGAGAAGCGCACTGCAGAAGCTTAGAGGAAACACGCCGCGCGCAAGGCTCGAGCCACTCCAACTTCTACTGCGTTTAAGTAGGAACTGCGGATGCTGGAAAATCGAAGGTACACAAAAATGCTGGAGAAACTCAGCGGGTGCAGCAGCATCTATGGAGCGAAGGAAATAGGTAACGTTTCGGGCCAAAACCCTTGTTCAGACTGAAGTTTTGAAGAAAGGTTTCGGCCCGAAACGTTGCCTACCTCCTTCGCTCCATAGATGCTGCTGCACCTGCTGAGTTTCTCCAGTATTTTTGTGTACCTTCAACTTCTACTGCAGCGCCCACCCAACTATGTCCCATATGCGGGCGAGCCTTAGGGGCCGGATCAGTCTCACCAATCACCTCCCGACACACAAACAAAAACACTGAAGCCATGGTCTTCTTCGGCTACGAAGGACGAACAACAACAACAACCTGTCTCTAAGTGCCTGTTAAATGTTGTTATTGAACCTGCCTCAACTTAAACAGGTGGATTTATCGATTAGCTTTTGAAGCTTCTGGATATTACTGCTCATCTCTCCATGCATTCTTTGCACAAATGGCAAACACTAGCAGCCAAATTGGGTTGCCCAAGTCCCCTGCTTCCCACGCATCTACCAACACAGTGGTGCATTGGCAATGATGAGGGTGACAGCATAGGAAGCAGTGAAAGTCAGATGAAAACAACAACTCCTGACAGAGGCAGGAGAGTGAGAGCCAAGTTTAGGAAAAAAAAGGACAAACGGGGAAAATAGGAAGCTGGAGGGCCGAGAGCTGAACTGGAATCATAATGAATCGGAGTAGAATGAGGCCATTTGGCCCATCAAAGGGTGGGTGATATCCTTTTGGACCTTTGCCTTGTAGCATGTGTTTTAATAACAGGCCATTCTGTTGCTTCTGAGCGACTGAGGCCCCACCCCTGTAGCAGGCCAATGATGCGTGGGGACCAGTAGGCCATAGGTTATGGGAGGAAACATTTGCTCAGCAGTGGCTAATCCCACAACAACATGCACCAAGTTACTGTGTGACACTGTGTGACATGAATATCTAACCTTTATAGAAGCTGGGATAGTAATACAAAAAATTGCATTATAAGGCATTGGTGAGAACAAATCTGGAGTATTGTGTACAGTTTTTGGTCCCCATATATGAGGAAAGGATGTGCTAGCATAGGGGAGGGTACAGAGGAGATTTACTAGAATGATTGCCGGGGGTTTCAAAATGTTTACAGAGATAAGTCCAGAACAAGGGGTCTTTATTTAAGGATAAGCAGGAAATCTTTTAGGACCGAGATGAGAGAGGTCTTTAAAATCACAGAGAGAGTGGTGACAGATTTGATGTGGGCAAGCTTTTCCCTTTGAGAATAGGGAAGATTCAAACAAGAGGACATGACTTCAGAATTAAGGGACAGAAGTTTTGGGGTAAAGGGGATCAGGGGGTATGGAGGAACTTCAGGTACGCAGATACTGAGTGGTGGCCATGATCATATTGAATGAGCTCCCAGGTCGAGGGGCCGAATGGCCTACAGGTTCATATTTTATCATTTTTCTATGATGGATAGGCATATGGAGCGTTTGAAGGCACTGGGCCTGGACTTGCTTTAGAATCATGATTAATACAGGTGGGACTAACAGGCCAATTTGGCCCAACTTGTCCGGCATGGCCAACAATGTCCGAGATACACTGTTTCCTTGCTGTAATTGCTTATATCCATATATGGTTACATTACTATCCATGTACCTAACATTTATTTCGAGACGATAGAATAGTCACAGGCCTCAAGCTAATGGTCAGAACAGCATTTGGAATATTGTGAGCAGTTTAGGGCCCCATATCTGGGAAAGGATGTGCTAGCATTGGGGAGGGTCCAGAGAAGGTTTACAGGAATGATCCCGGGGATGTTCCCGATGTTGGGGAAGTCCAGAACAAGGGGTCACAGTTTAAGGATAAGGGGGAAATCTTTTAGGACCGAGAGGAGAAAAACATCTTTTTTCACACAGAGAGTGGTGAATCTCTGGAATTCTCTGCCATAGAAAGTAGTTGAGGCCAGTTCATTGGCTATATTTAAGAGGGAGTTAGATGTGGCCCTTGTGGCTAAAGGGATCAGGGGGTATGGAGAGAAGGCAGGTACAGGATACTGAGTTGGATGATCAGCCATGATCATATTGAATGGCGGTGCAGGCTCGAAGGGCCGAATGGCCTACTCCTGCACCTATTTTCTATGTTTCTATGATTGAGTTAACATATGATGAGCGTTTGAAGGCACTGGGCCTGTACTTGCTTTAGAGTCATAGATTAATACAGTGTGGAAACAGGCCATTTTGGCCCAACTTGTCCACACTGGCCAACAATGTCCCAACTACACGAGACCCACTAGCCTGCGCTTGGTCCATATCCCTCCAAACCTGTCCTATCCATGCACCTGTCTAACTATTTCTTAAACGATGGGATAGTCCCTGCCTCAACTACCTCCTTTTTCAGCTTGTTCTATACACCCACCTGTTTAGAAGGATGAGGGCGAACCTCATTGGAACTTACTGAATACTGAAAAGCCTAGATAGAGTGAATGTGGATGTTTCCACTAGTGGGAAAGTCTAGGACCAGAGGCCATAGCCTCATAACTAAAGGATGTGCCTTTAGAAAGGAGATGAGGAGGAATTTCTTTAGTCAGAGGGTGGTGAATCTGTGGAATTCATTGCCACAGAAAGCAGTGGAGGGCTAGCCAATGGATATTTTCAAGGCGGATATTGACAGATTCTTGATTAGTACGTGTGTCTGGGGTTATGAAGAGAATGTAGGAGAATGAAGTTGAGAGGGAAAGATAATTGAATGGCGCAGTAGTTGGGCCGAATAGCCCAATTCTGCTTCTAGAACTTATGAACATGTAAACTTGGCGTTGAAATCTCATCAGAGTCGTGAGTTTGATCGACAACACGAAACATCCAGTGGGGATTTCCGAGTGATATGACACAAGCTGGAGATGGATTTTAGCGTGCTTCAGTCGTGTTTTAAATAAGCAGGTGATGTTGAGGAATTTCTAAGCACACCTTTAATTTCATGCTTGAATGGTTGAGCTCAGAACTGGTGTTCACATCTATAGTTCAGGACCCACCACAGGGATGTATATGAAACACAAAGTCTACAGCACTGAGGCAGACTGCAGCAGCTATTAAAGAAGATGCCCTGGGAATCATTATTCAGGTGAACTTGCAAAAAATAATTCACAAATACTTCAGATTTTAAACTGATTCGCTTATCGCGCGGCCCGATGGGAAATTTAATTTCATGCCCCATGAAGATCCGTTTTATATTCCCCCAGATGGTTAAATTGCACATTTAAACAAAATTTCGGAAGGGTGATTGAAAATTTCAGATAAAGGTCGGGGCAATTTACGGAACAAGAGAACGTCAGCCATCTCTTCACGTGTGACATAGGGCAACAGTGGCTCTTAAACTCAACCCAGTATCTAGGTGGCGAACCTTCACGCGCACACGCCTATCGCTTGTATTAATTGCTTTTCGTCCCATCACGGCAGATGTGAAGAACCCTGCAGGTACATGCGGCACTTCACACCCTGCTGCTGTCCCACTGAGTTACAGGAGAGTTGTCACCTGGAGATTACGTTTGTGCCAAGGCACCTTCTGCCCCAATCCACACTATGGCTGGCAGCCATGCACTCTGCTGGGGTGGAGAAAACCCTGCTGGACAATGGGGGAAGAAACAATCCCTGAAATAAATAGAGAAAACGCTGGAAATACTCAGCAGACCCCCAGCATCCCCCCCCCAGGTCCTTGACCCCCCATTCTTCCCCGGTTCATTTTGGTAGTGCACCCCCCACAGAGGATTATCCCCAAATTAACACTAAGATCATCTGAGGAATTATTTTGTGTTTAAATGATTTAGAAGATTGAGGGGGGATCTTATTTAGAAACTTACAAAAGTCTTAAGGGGTTGGACAGGCTAGATGCAGGAAGATTGTTCTCGATGTTGGGGAAGTCCAGGACAAGGGGTCACAGTTTAAGGATAAGGGGGAAATCCTTTAAAACCGAGATGAGAAGAACTTTTTTCACACAGAGAGTGGTGAATCTCTGGAACTCTCTGCCACAGAGGGTAGTTGAGGCCAGTTCATTGGCTATATTGAAGAGGGAGTTAGATGTGGCCCTTGTGGCTAAAGGGATCAGGGGGTATGGAGAGAAGGCAGGTACAGGATGATCAGCCATGATCATATTGAATGGGGGTGCAGGCTCGAAGGGCCGAATGGCCTACTCCTGCACCTATTGTCTACGTTTCTGTTTCCCATTTATCCTCGCTTTGTCTTGTTTATCTGTTGTGCATTCGGCACACAATTGAAGAGTTAATTATCAAGAGGGAAAAAAGCCCACCCTCACCTGCAGACCGAAGAAGGGTCTCGACCCGAAACGTCACCCATTCCTTCGCTCCAGAGATGCTGCCTGTCCCACTGAGTTACTCCAGCATTTTGTGTCTCACCTGCACTTCGACCGGCAACAGCGTTGTGCCAAGGCACCTTCTGCCCCAATCCACACTATGGCTGGCAGCCATGCACTCTGCTGGGGTGGAGAAAACCCTGCTGGACAATGGGGGAAGAAACAATCCCTGAAATAAATAGAGAAAACGCTGGAAATACTCAGCAGACCAGGCAGCATCCATCTGTGGAGAGGGGAGCATCGTTAAGATTTCAGGTCCTTGACCCATCAACATTCTTCAGCCGGTTCATTTTGGTAGTGCATGTGCCAACAGAGGATTATCTTAAAAACCCATCTGGTTCATTAACACTATTTAGATCATCTGCCCCAGGAATTATTTTGTGTCATACAATGATTTTGAACTCGGAGCAATGCGATTTCAATGTTACAGTAGGTCAGTGTAGCAGTGGGAGGGAGCAGCAGGTAAGGGGAAGGTCAGGCTTCTGGGTGTGTGTACACTTCTGCCTTGCCCAACCTCTGCCCAGGGTGCGACTCTTTGCCATACAACGCAGGGAAGAAGGTAACTCTTATCCTTTCATCCCTTCTCATCATCCGGGAACCTAAACTGTCTTTTAAAGTGCATCAGTGATTCGCTTGCATTTCTTCTATGTGAGAGTGCTGCAATCAATGATTACAGTGCTCTCCACTATATTGGAGAAGCTAATTGCTTTACAGAGCACCTGCATTCTGAATGCATGCAACTTCCGTTCCAAATCTACCCCATCCACTCCTAACTGTCCACTAAAGTGGTTTGGCAAGGCACTCTATCTATACCATTGGTACATAGCTATTAATTTATTGGGTTTGTACCCAGAGGTCTGCACTATTGAGCTGAAGACATTGAGTTCAAATCCCACTCTGGCAGCTGTAGAGTTTGAATTCAAGTAATTAAATGCATTTCTAAAATACTTATTTGGCTGCAAAATACTTGTAAACACTGTGCAAAGATGAAAAGTGCTATGTGAATGCATCTGTCTTTGATTTTGATCCAGCAATGATTAAAGCAGTGACCTTGCCTTTCTCAGTCCCACTTAAACTGTGAGAGACCTTATCCCCAGCTCCAAACCTGATAAGTGAAGCAAAGCTTAAACCCCTGTCCCACTGTACGAGTTCATTCCAAGAGCTCACCCGAGTTTGCCCTGATTTGAACTCGGAGATTTACGGTAATGGCCACTCGTTGGTACTCGTGGCTCTTGTGGACATTTTTCGACATGTTGAAAAATCTTCACGAGTCTTCCCGTGCTTACCTGCCATTAGCGAGTCTTCCCGAGTACCTGCCGTTACCGTTACGAGCCGCTAAGAGACGTCCCCGAGCTCCGACGTACCCGCTATGTTCATTCTCTGTGCTTACCACGAGTTTGATTTTTTTTTAACTCAGGAGAGCTCTTGGAATGAACTCGTACCGTGGGACAGGGCTATTAGTGAGGATGTAGCAATTCTCATGTAAAGGTTTATAAGGGATCACAAACATCTACATAAACCAGGCTGCTTTGTATTGCTGTGCTATTCTTATTCCTCTGTATCAGAATAGAGCCTCTTTTTAATACATCATCTATTGTCCGCGCGGACATGAAGATAAAGATGCACAAGAATGGGCTGTGCAGACAAATTCATCAGTGAAAATATTACTCCATGTAATTCTCCATTGCATTGAAAAAATCTTGACATGTGAAAGAGATTTGGTGTTTCTTTAAAAGCGTGCTCATGTTGTTTCTACGAAGACAGCTAACAACATAACTCACAGACGAGCCAGTCATTAATGCAATACTGTCTGCTTCACAGACATGTGTACAATGCACACTGTGGGAAGGCTGGTGATGAGCAAGCTATCTTGCTCAGTGGAGGTGATTTTAACTAAGCCATATCAATTCAGCTGCACGTTTTACATCCCTCCGCGCTGTTTGGAACAAGGATGCAGCCATCTAAAAGTAGGCTGCACAGCAGTGATATCAGAAAGTACATACTCACTCTGAAGTCTGTGGAAACTAGAACTCTTCACCCCAGAAAACTGGTGCTGCCAACTCAATTGAAAATACCAAAACTGAGACTGATATTTTTTTCTTAGGCAAGTGAGTATGAATGAGAAACCAGGGCAGATGTGTAGATTTGAGCTATAGATCAGCCATGAACTGACTAAATGGCAGATGTGGCACGGTGGCACAGGGGTAGAGTTGCTGCCTTACAGCACTTGCAGCGCCGGAGACCCGGGTTTAATCCTGACTACGGCTGCTGGCTGTACGGAGTTTGCACGTTCTCCCCGTGATTGCATGGGTTTCCTCCGAGATCTTCGGTTTCCCCCTACATTCCAAAGCCGTGCAGGTTTGTAGGTTAATTGACTTGGTATAAGTGTAAATTGTCCCTAGTGTGTGTGTGTGATGGTGTTAATGCGCGGGGATCGCTGGTCTGTGCCGACTCGGGGGGGCCGAAGGGCTTGTTTTGGTGCTGTATCTCCGAACTAAACTAAACGGAAGTTCAGTGAATGACATGCTCCTGATCTAATGTTCCCCATTTTCATTCCCACCGAACATAATGGATATGTATATACAATGCCCTGCAATAATGGTGATGGCAGTAGGGATATGAGCTTGCCAATCCTGAGCAATGCCTTAGGGCAGCACAGTGGTGCAACTGGTGGAGATACTGCCTCACAGCACCAGAGACCAGGGTTCATTCTGGCCTTGAATGCCAAGTTTGCACGTTCTCCGTGACCACGTGGGTTTCCTCCGGGTGCTCCCGTTTCCTCCCGCATCCCAAAGACGTTTGTAGGTTGATTTGCCTCCATAAATTGCCCTTAGTGTGTGTAGGAAAGTGGGATAGCATAGAACTAGTGTGAATAAGTGATCGTTGGTCAATGCCACCCAATGGGCCGAAGGGCCTGTTTTCATTGCTGTATCTCTAAACTAAACTGAAACGCTGATGTTACTTAATGTAATCATCTGAATACAGTTTTTTTGGTTTGAAGTAGAGCAGGAGTGGCTTTTTTTGTTTTTGTTCTGACTGGGTGCAAGGAGTTGCACTAAGGAGTTAGAAAACCTTAGGAGTTGACTAAGGAATTAGAAAACCATCAAGAGGCAAGAAATTTCTGTAAAGGACATGAAGTGCTGGAGCACTTGACTGGGTCAGGCAGCATGTCTGGAGAACACAAATGATGATGTTTCAGGTCTACAGATGCTGGAATCTTGAGCAAAACTCAACCAAGTGTCCCAAACCAAAATATCTCCCGTCCATTCCCTCCACATATGTTGCTTGACCAGCTGAGTTCCACCAGCACTTTGTGCTTTGACTTTTAGACTTTAGAGATACAGCATGGAAACAGGCCCTTTGACCACCGAGTCAGTGCCAACTAATGATCATCCGTACACTAGTTCTATCTAACACACTAGGAGCAATTTACAAAGCCAATTAACCTGCAAACCTGTACGCCTTTGGAATGTGGGGGAAAACCAGAGAAAACCCTTGTGGTTACGGGAAGAACGTCACCCATTCCTTCTCTCCAGAGATGCTGCCTGTCCCGCTGCCTGTCCCGCATTCTGTGTCTATCTTTGGAGTAACAACGTGTAGGTTTGAGATGTCCTTCCATAAGGAGTTGTATTTTAATTGCCTGTGACTATTGCAATATCCTCCTGGTTGACGGACACCTCAATAAACTGGAGTTCATCCAAGTCTCTGTTGACATGCATCAAACCCACCCCTACTTTCTTTGTTTTTCTGACACACCCCTTATGTTGACTTTCAGTTCAGTAGAGCCTCAATTTGGGCGGCACGGTGGCGCAGTGGTAGAGTTACTGCCTTATAGCGCTTACAGCGCCAGAGATGCGGCTTCGATCCCGACCACGGGCGCTGTCTGTACGGAGTTTGTACTTTCTCCCCGTGACCTGTGTGGGTTTTCTCCGACGTCTTCGGTTTCCTTCCACACTCCAAAGACGTACAGATTTGTAGGTTAATTGGTATAAATGTAAATTGTCCCTAGTGTGTGTAGGATAGTGTTAATGTGTGGGGATCGCAGGTCGGCGCAGACTCAGTGGGCCAAAGGGCCTGTTTCCGGGCTGTATCTCTAAACTAAACAAAAAAAATTATAAAATTCTCATCCATGCTCTCAGATCCCCATGCAACATCACCCCTCTCTTTCAATGTATGTTTCTTCAGCCTCAGAACCCTCCAGGATCTGCGTACACATCCAATTTTGTGTTTTTCCCCCTCCCAGATTTTCATGTTTTCACCATTGCTTGCAAAGGTCTGGAATCAAGAGTCTTGAGCTCATAAAATCAGCAGATCCTCACTTCAGATGCTTTGGCTGAAATCTTTTCATATGTAAAATCCATTATCGACTGTCAGCACTAAGTTTTAAAGTAAATATTTCTTAGAGTTGTGTGGATTTGGAGTGTGGGTGAAAACCAGAGAAAACCCATGTGGCTCCAGGAAGAACGTGAAACCTACAGACAACACCCGCCCGCAGTCAGGATCAAACCCAGATCTAGCGCACTGTAAGGCAGCAACTACCACTGCACCAATATGCTGCCCTTTGCTTGTGAAAACCATGACATCTTTGGTGCTTTTATTGGTTCTGACTATGTGTCTGGATTATTGTGCATTCTGAGGCTCCTTAGAGAGTCCTTACCTATCTTACATTGATGTGGAATTGCGAAATCTCTACAAAAATTATGTGAACATTTCAAGAAATATGAGTGATTACCGACCTTGTTGTGTCTTTGTGTGCACAACGTCATGTTTTAGCAGAGTATAGGCAGACATCCTGCGCCCAGGTCTTGCTTTTACCCTTGAACCAATTAGTCAAAGTTGGGTAGTACTGCTTGTTATGGAAGTGTATAAAATTATGAGAAGCATAGACAATCAGAACCTACTTCCCAGGGTGGAGATGCTAAAAACCAAAGGGCACAGCTTTAAAGTGAGAGAGGCAAAGTTTAAAGGAGACTAGACCCAGTGCTGACCCGTTGGGTCTGTTCCTCCAACGTGTGGTTGCGGGATTAAAGGAGATATGTGTGGCCAGTGTTTTACACAGAGTGGGATAGTGCCTGGAACACGCTGCCAGGGATGCTAGTGGATGCAGATACAATAATGGTGTTTAAGTGGCTTTTAGATAGGGACATCACATGCAGGCAAAGAAGATCAGTGCAACTTGCATCATGTTTAGTATGGGCGTTTATGGGCCAAAGGGCCTGCAAGTCCTGTCTTGTTCTCAGAATCAGAATCAGAATCAATTTATTTGTCATGTTATTAACAGCTGAGAAACCTTAATTCAAATGTCTGCTCCTTGGCAGAAGAGAAAAAGTTAATGATGTTGCCATTTTTTTGATATTTGCTTGCTTACATTGATTTTTCCCCCCCTTTCCTAGTGGGATGGTGTTGGACCTCTCCCGGAAGCGGCAGACCCACCAAAGGGTATCCAGCTCCTGTGGCATCCCTCTATAGTCAAACCCTACCTCACACTTTTGTCAGAATGCTCAAATCCAGATACTCTTGAAGGAGCAGCAGGAGCCTTACAGAACCTGGCAGCAGGGAGCTGGAAGGTAGGTCCATGAAGTCTGTGCTTGGATGGTATACATCTTCTCTAAGCCTACCGAATGATTCTGTGTAGGCCAACTGAATGTTCCCCTGTGTACATAATCCAGTGCAGACGGAGTTCAATGAAGGTCTCCCTATTTCACCAGCCCCTTCACAACCTCCTGACTGCAATGTTCCGCCTTGCCTCTGGAGGGATACTGGACCAAAGGGAAACCTTGTCATCTCCATAATTTTAAAAAAATCACCCCACCGACATAAACAACTTGCAATATGTCCCTTTGTTCAACTGCAATACTCCTAGAGCTCTATTTAACTCTAGATGGACACTCTGGACAGTCACTGGATGGATTGAAGAGAGAGTTAGGGGCTAGTGGAATCAAGGGATATGGGGAGAAGGCAGGCACAGGTTGTTGATTGGGGACGATCAGCCATGATCACAATAACCTTATAACCATATAACAATTACAGCACGGAAACAGGCCATCTCAACCCTTCTAGTCCTTGCTGAACACATAATCTCCCCTAGTCCCATATACCTGCGCTCAGACCATAACCCTCCATTCCCTTCCCATCCATATAACTATCCAATTTATTTTTAAATGATAAAAACGAACCTGCCTCCACCACCTTCACTGGAAGCTCATTCCACACAGCTACCACTCTCTGAGTAAAGACGTTCCCCCTCATGTTACCCCTAAACTTCAGTCCCTTAATTCTCATGTCATGTCCCCTTGTTTGAATCTTCCCTACTCTCAGTGGGAAAAGCTTTTCCACGTCAACTCTGTGATGAATGGCGGTGCTGGCTCCTGCACCTATTTTCTATGTTTCTATGTGAACTCTGCCCTCTGTGGCAGGGAATTCCACAAATTCACAACTCTCTGGGACAAATGGACTAATTCTGCTGCTGGAACATATGAACTTATGCAGTCTCTGCAAAATATTCCAAATCCAAATGCAAGATGTACTAAGCAACATCAGAGTCTCTCTGAAGGCCAACATCTCCATTGAGGACCAGATTGATTGGGTAGGCCAAGTTATCCACATGCTTGGCAGCAGGCACCTCAATTTCCTTCCTGGGATAAATAACGTTCTATCGTAACGTATCGTAAATGAGCACTTTTCTACGAACGCAGTCGTGACAGGAGATTTCCAGGAGGACAGAGAAACACTTTGAGAAAATTCTAAAACTCTCCTTGAAAGGAATGTAACATTTTGACCGGCTCAAAATCCAGGAAGTTACTCAGTATGAGCAGTGAGAGAACATGTAGGGCCATTTATAAACAGTACCCCAAGCTAGCCAGCCACCTGCCTGTCAAACACCATCTGCTCCACCTCTGGCAAAGTCTATGAATCCCACATGGCACTATTCAGCCAACTCAGAACTCACAGAACTGGAACCAGAGCATATCATCCTGGAGCCCAGGGGACCACCTGAGGAGCAGCAACAGCTGCGTTTTCCTGTCTTGAGAATTTCCAGCCTGGTGTTTTCCGATTGCTCCTTTGCCTGGAAGCTTCTCCAGCCCCACAGCGCTCCGAGATCCGCAAAGTTGGCCATGTGTATCTTCTTTCTTCCACCAATCTTTAGCAGCTATCCTTTTGACTTTCTTGATCCTAGCTAGCCTTTACAAATCTCTAAACTATCTCTGTTGCAAACCTTGTAACTCTTGTAACTAATATCCTAACAATGATGCATTTTGTCAAGTTCCCGTGTGCCATTTTTCCGTGTTAATAATCCTAAATAACAACCATCTGCCTAACGAAGAACCCTCCTGGCTTATGTGGATCTATGGCCTTCCAGACTTTGTCCTACCCCTCCACCCTGCCAGTTTTCTTCACCCCCCCTCCCCACTATCAGCTAGAAGAAGGATCCCAACCGGAAACGTGATCAATCCATGTTCTCCTGAACTGCTGCCTAACCCGCTGAACGACTCCAGCACTCTGTGTTTAGTTTAGTGTAGAGATGAAGGCCCTACAGCCCACCGATCTGCACCGACCCGCAATCCCCGCACCTTAACACTATCCTACACACATTAGGGACAATATAAAATTTAAATTAGATTATCCTACAAACCTGTACGTATGGGAGGTAACCAGAGCACCCGGAGAAAACCCATGCGGTCACTGGGAGAATGGACACCTTCAATTACAAAGCAGCATCTACTGTGCCATGATTCTAGATGAATACATGTTGCTACAGCTACACCACAACTTTCTGCATTGGCAACATCTTTAGTCTCAGTAGAATTTGTGATGCTTCTCAATCATGATTCACTTTTTACTTTATTGTCATTGTTATTGAGATTAAGTAAGTAAGTAAGTTTATTGGCCAAGTATTCACATACAAGGAATTTGCCTTGGTGCTCCGCCCACAAATAACAACATGACACACAGTGACAGTTACAAATGACTCAGAAAACACTAAACATTAATAATAATAAAACATTAATGATAAAACACCATTGATCAAGCATGTGAACCAATAAAATACCAGATCAAAGGGAGGCTACAGATTTTTGGCTGTTGAGTAGAGCAACTACTCGTGGATAAAAACTGTTTTTGTGTCTGGCTGTGGCCAAATTGTATTTACCAGAATATGTTATTTAGGGGTGATTGGTTGGAGACCTTCAAAACACTTCATAATTTTTGACAAAATGAAGCATATTTCCTCAAAATGCCACAAATGCTACAATTGCCTGATGATTGATGAATCCAAGTTCTGAAGATATCAATAAGATCCTTGCATCAACTAAAGCACTGCAGAATTGCCCATACTACCAAAGATTTCCAGCTGGAGTCTAGATTGAAGGGGCATTAGGGTCAATGCTTCCGACAAAACTGCATGGGAAATAATTATCAGTTAGAGAGATCCAACGGTGTTAAATTGTAACTCTGCCAAAAACATAGTTTAATAGACTCAGTGTTGTTGTAGGCTCACATGCCAAGGCATAGTAGGCTATGAACCATATTCTGGTTAATGCTATTGATGGTTAGCATGGACATAGTGGGCTGAAGGGCCTGTATATGTGCTGTATTGGTTGTACATATATTCACTGAGGCTCCCTTCAAATGGCTTTCTTAAGGTTTAGCTGTTTACAGAAAAACACCGGCAAATTCTTGCACAGAGAGCACTTTAAAAATTCCTGATTACGTTGAGTAGCCTGAATCCATTCCAACCGCTTCAGTGTAAGAGCATTGCTTGGGGAAAAAAACACATTTACCTTTTACTACCCAATGCAATGACAATGTATAATGTTTTAGAATCACTGTCTTTTGAAAGAAGCAATACAATGCATTGTGCTCAATAATTTTATCTGCCATACAAGATTCACTTGCTCTTAATTCTTCCTTGTAGAAACTAACCATATGAACATGAGATGTCACAACATCAGCAGTTTTCAAAGAATATACTTCCAACATGAGAAGTTTAAATGGGCAATTTTCACTTGACATGTGTACACAGAAATTTACAATTGATATGTGAAATTGTAGAGGGATGTGGCTGGTCCGATATCAGCGTGATACATTAAAATCTTCCAAAATATTGTACTTCATTCTTCATTCATCCATGGGATAAGGATGGCTTATTTCTGTTCTGCTTTTACGGGTTCAGTGGTCATAGTCATGGCGTGAAAACAGGCCCTTCAGCCCAACTGCCCCACGCTGCCCAACATGCCCCATGTCAGGGGTTATGGGGGAAAAGGCAGGAGAATGGGGTTAGGGGAGAGAGATACGATCAGCCATGATTGAATGGCACAGCAGACTTGATGGACGGAATGGCCTAATTCTGCTCCTATCACTTATGACTTATGACATGATCCACACTAGTCCCACCTCCCTATGTTTGGCCATAGCCCTCAAAACCTTAACCTATCCTAGTGACATATCCCTCTAAACCCATCAATGCGTGGTGGTTATTGATGCCATTATAGGAACCCCAGGCACTTACACCCATGGGGCAGGAGGGTCATTTGTGAGGTGGTCCATTTCTTCCACCAAAGCCTGTGTGTTCGCCCTGTGCTTGGAGGTTCTCGATACTGTCCTGAATATTCCCTCTCTACCCTAGGTGGTCATGGGTCAGAGATCTCATGCTCATAAGTGATAGGAGCAGAATTAGGCTATTCCAAGTCTACTCTGCCATTCAGTCATGGCTGATCATATCTTTCCATCTCAACCCCACTCTCCTGCCTTCTCCCCATAACCCCTGACACCATTAAGGGCCTATCCCACTTTCCCGAGCTATTCATGAATTCTCCCGAGTTTTCAAACTCGCAGAATGTTCGTGACTAGGCCGTAGGAGTCCGTGGATATATCGTAGCGGCTCGTTATGCCAGCCGTGGGTACTCGGGGCTATTTTTGTACTCGTGGACATTTTTCATCAGGCTGGAAAAAACGTCCCGACTTACCTGATGCCCCGAGTACCTACGGCTGACATAACGAGCCGCTACGATATATCCACGGACTCCCACGGACTCGTTACGAACATTCTGCGAGTTTGAAAACTCGGGAGAATTTGTGAATAACTCGGGAAAGTGGGACAGGCCCTTTACTAATCAAGAATCTGTCGATATCCGCCTTAAAAATATCCATTGTCTTCGCCTCCACAGCCGTCTGTGCCAATGAATTCTACAGATTCACCCCCCCTCACTAAAGGAATTCCTTCTTATATCCTTTCGAAGGAATTTCAATGTAAATTGTTGGCCTACATGAGGTAGTGGGGATGTTGCGTTTCTTCATGGAGACCGAGTACATCTGAATTACTTTCCCAATCTCGCTGGAAATCAAATACAATCAGTTTCAACAAACTGGTGTCAGGCTTCCAATCTCAGTGACTTTCTCAACATAGCCGACTGAGTGTGACTAGGAATCGATATGGGTTGGGAGAGGAGGCTGATACAAATTCATCCATTATTAAATACCTATCGCACAGATAGGGACAAAGAGAAAGGAATGGATCATTTAACACAACGAGCCTCCATCGTCAATGGCCTAACTCCATATACCTAACTCAATATGCCGCCTGTTCCCCAGTTTTCTCATTCCATTGCTTAACAAAAAATATTGTTCTAAGATTTAAAGTCAACAATTGGCCCAGCATCAATATTAGTTTAGTTTAGTTTAGAGATACATCGTGGAAACAGGCCCTTCGGCCCACTGAGTTTGTGCAAACCAACGATCACCTGTACACTAGGTCTATCCTACACACCAAGGACAATTTTACAGAAACCAATTAATCCACAAACATGCATGCCTTTGGAGGTAGACAAAAGTTGCTGGAGAAACTCAGCGGGTGCAGCAGCATCTATGGAGCCTTTGCACGCCTATGCATCTATGCACGCCTTTGGAATGTGGGTGAAAACCGGAGCACCCAGAGAAACCCCACGTGGTCATGGGGAGAACGTGCAAACTCCATACAGACAGTACCCTTGGTCAGGATTGAACCTGGGATTCTGGCGATGTAAGGTAGCAACTCTAACGCTTCGTCAATGTGCAGCATTTACGGAAGAACGTTCCAAATATTTACCATCCAGTGAGTAGCTTTATGAGCTTCAGTCCTGAAAGGCCTAGCTCCTGTTTTTAATCAAATCTCACTACATCGCAGTTCACCAGCAGGTAAAAAGTTTCTCTTGAGCTAGAAACATAAAAAATAGGTGCAGGAGTAGGCCATTCGGCCCTTCGAGCAGCACCGCCATTCAATATGATCATGGCTGATCATCCAACTCAGTATCCTGTACCTGCCTTCTCTCCATACCCCCTGATCCCTTTAGCCACAAGGGCCACATCTAACTCCCTCTTAAATATAGCCAATGAAGTGGCCTCAACTACCTTCTGTGGCAGAGAGTTTCAGAGATTCACCACTCTCTGGGTGAAAAATGTTTTTTTCATCTCAGTCCTAAAAGATTTCCCCCATATCCTTAAACTGTGACCCCTTGTTCTGGACTTCACCAACATCGGGAACAATCTTCCTGCATCTAGCCTGTCCAACCCCTTAAGAATTTTGTAAGTTTCTATAAGATCCCCCCTCAATCATCTAAATTCTAGCGAGTACAAGCCGAGTCTATCCAGTCTTTCTTCATATGAGAGTCCTGACATCCCAGCTACACCATCAGTTGCCCTTAAAGCCTTAAAAGCATGGTTCAAACCATCTTCTAACCTTTTAAATTCCAAGGAGAACAACCCCAGTTTCTATAATCTACAGGTTTCGGTTTCACTAAATTAGGTAGGCTGAACTCCTTAATGCCAAAATATCCTCCCAAAGCTGTGATGCCCAAAGTTGCTCACATGCTGCAGCTGTGGTCTAACCAAGACTTTATAAAGTCATTTGAGGACACAACATTCCTTGCATTCAAGTCATAGAAACATAGAAATATAGAAAATAGGTGCAGGAGGAGGCCATTTGGCCCTTCAAGCCTGCACCGCCATTCATTGTGATCATGGCTGATCATCCACAATCAGTAACCCGTGCCTGCCTTCTCCCCCCATATCCCTTGATTCCGCTAACTCCTAGAGCTCTATCTAACTCTTTTAAATTAATCCAGCGAATTAGCCTCCACAGCCTTCTATGGCAGAGAATTCCACAAATTCACAACTGTGCCAAATGCAGGCTGGTGGCGCAGCATGGTGGCACAGCGGTAGAGTTGCTGCCTTACAGTGCCAGAGTCCCGGGTTTGACCCTGACTACAGGTGCTGTCTGTACGGAGTTTGTACGTTCTCCCCGTGACCGTGTGGGTTTTCTCCGAGATCTTGGGTTTCCTCCCACATTCCAAGGACGTACAGGTTTGTTGGGTTAATAGGCTTGGTATAAAATGTAAAATTGTTCCTGGTGTTTGACAGTGTTGGTGTGCGGGGATCGGTGGACCCGAAGGCCCTGTTCCGCACTGGATCTCTAAACTAAAGTAAACTAAAAGGTGGGACTAGTGTAGATGGGACACGTTGACTGGCAGGTTGGGCCGAAGGACCTATTTCCATGTTGTATGACTCTATAACTCTTTGACTGTGTATCCCGGTCTCAGCAGCCAGCCTGTTCAACCTCTCTGTCCTGGGCCTCCTCCATGGCCAGAGTGAGCACCACCAGAAATTGGAGGAGCAGCACTTCATATTGGGTAGTCTGCATCCTGGTGGCATAAACATTGAATTCTCCAATTTCCGGTAGTCCTTGCTGTCTCCTCCCCTTCCTAGATCTCCCTCAGCCCTCGGGCTCCTCCTCCTCCTTTTTCCTTTCTTCTCACCCCCCCCTTCCCCCCACCCTCACATCAGTCTGAAAAAAAGGGTTTCGACCCGAAACGTTGCCTATTTCCTTCGCTCCATAGATGCTGCTGCACCCGCTGAGTTTCTCCAGCATTTTTGTCTATCTGTTCAAATGTAAGTCCAATATGAATCTACTAATGGCAGATTAGAGTGACTAGTTGATGTCAGTAGGAATGTTCTGCAGGGGGTCAGTGAATGTGGACATTCTCCAGTTCTGTCTGCTTCCAACATGTTGCTGCTTGTGTTCACAGTGGTCCATATACATCCGTGCAGCGGTGCGCAAGGAAAAAGGCTTGCCCATTCTAGTGGAGCTGCTGCGTATAGACAATGACCGCGTGGTTTGTGCTGTTGCCACTGCGCTGCGGAACATGGCCTTGGATGTCAGGAACAAGGAGCTCATCGGTAGGTGGGAAGGACAGTTCTCGTTTGTTTCTGTTGGGCTGTGATCATCTTGGAAGGGAAACCCCTCGTTTGTCTTTGTTACGCCCAGGCTTGTATATTGCCGTAAACGTGTGCACGTTGGGGTAAACAGTGCTATAAGCTCCCACTCTAATCAACAGGCATGTTAAAGAAACATACTCAGGCTCATGTTGGTTTCACTATCAGTCTGAAGAAGGGTCTCGGCCCAAAACGTCACCCATTCCTTCTCTCCAGAGATGCTGCCTGTCCCGCTGAGTTACTCCAGCATTCTGTTTCTACAACGTGTAGGTTTGAGATGTCCTTCCATAAGGAGTTGTATTTTAATTGCCTGTAACTATTGCAATATCCTCCTGGTTGACGGACACCTCAATAAACTGGAGTTCATCCAAGTCTCTGTTGACATGCATCAAACCCACCCCTACTTTCTTTGTTTTTTTGACACATCCCTTATGTTGACTTTCAGTTCATTAGACCTTCAATTTGGGCGGCACGGTAGCGCAGTGGTAGAGTTACTGCCTTATAGCGCTTACAGCGCCAGAGATGCGGGTTCGATCCCGACCACGGGCGCTGTCTGTACGGAGTTTGTACTTTCTCCCCGTGACCTGCGTGGGTTTTCTCCGAGGTCTTCGGTTTCCTTCCACACTCCAAAGACGTACAGATTTGTAGGTTAATTGGCTTCGGTATAAGTGTAAATTGTCCCTAGTGTGTGTAGGATAGTGTTAATGTGTGGGGATCGCAGGTCGCCGCGGACTCGGTGGGCCAAAGGGCCTGTTTCCGCGCTGTACCTCTAAACTAAACTAAAAAATTATAAAATTCTCATCCATGCTCTCAGATCCCCATGCAACATCACCCCTCCCTTTCAATGTATGTTTCTTCAGCCTCACAACCCTCCAGGATCTGCGTACACATCCAATTTTGTGTTTTTCCCCCTCCCAGATTTTCATGTTTTCACCATTGCTTGCTTTAACTTCAAAGGTCTGGAATCAAGTCTCGAGCTCATAAAATCAGCAGATCCTCACTTCAGATGCTTTGGCTGAAATCTTTTCATATGTAAAATCCATTATCGACTGTCAGCACTAAGTTTTAAAGTAAATATTTCTCAGAGTTGTGTAGATTTCTCAGCATTAGGTTGACCTGTTGGATGAATATCTGACCCTGCATTTGTATAGTCGTAGCGTGATACAAACGTGGAAACAGGCCCTTCGGTCCAACTTGCCCACACCGGCCAAAATGTCCCAGCTACACTAGTCCCACCTGTCCGTGTTTGACCCATACCCCTCCAAACCTGCCCATCCATGCACAAATTGTATTCACCTTGTTATTTTACAAAAAAGGATTTTGAAAGCGCTTACACCAATATTGTGCCATTCATTGTAAAATGTATCAATAATGTTTCACAATGAATGAATTCTATTTGAGATTACAGTTCTTTAAACAGTCATGCTGCTTCCAGCTCAGTTTCATCCTCAGCAAATAATGTTTAAGTCAGCTAATCTGTTGTAGTGATTTTGATTTGAGCTATTGACTGATAAAACTGAAAGGATTTGTTGACGAGATTAGGAATGTTTTAGGCATTCACAATCACAGAATATCTCAACCAGTATTACAGTAATGTTCAAGACAGTCCCTGGTAGAAAGCATGACAGCCCATTTGCATTGTATACAATGTCCCTTTAAGAGTGGCACAGTGGTGCAGCGGTAGAGATGCTGCCTCGTAGCACCAGAGACCCAGGTTCGATCCTGACTACGGGTGCTATCTGTGCGGAGTTTGTACATTCTCCATGTGACCATGTGGGTTTTCTCCGGGAACTCCGGTTTCCTCCCACATCCCAAAGACAGGCAGGTTTGTAGATTAATTGGCTTCTGTAAGTTGCTCCCAGTGTGTAGGGCGCAAAAGTGGGATAACATGGGACAGGTGTGGATTCAATGGGCCAAAGGGCCTGTTTCAAAGCTGTATCTCCAAGCTAAGAAAATTAGAAAAGTGATAAGATAGGTAGTCGAGAGATAATTGTTGTCTACTTAAGTAATAATGCCATAGCAATTTTACAGCCATCTTCGTAAGATGGAATATATCGCCAAGGTTTAATTTCAACAGTATGCAATTCTCTTCATACAGCTCTGGAATTTCAGTCCAGAATAATTGTTCAAAAATCAAATGGAATTTGTAGCCACACACCTCTCAATTGGTCAAGAAAGTGCAATTTCTCCGCCATCGATTGCAAGCACCACTTTCACCAGTTTCGATCTGCTGCATCCTATTTATTAATACTATTTATTTTCCCACAAGGATCAAACCCATTTGTCACCTTTTCTTCAATAGAATTTTTTATATGCTTCACTGGCTGCTGAATGACATTTAATTTCCAGTCAACAAAAATAAAGATAGTTATTGACAAAACTCACAGATGAGTACTCAATTCTGATTACATTTCTCGCCTGCACTTTCCTGACTCAACAACTTAATTTCCTTATTTGCCCTTCGTTTTCAAATTTCACAGTCTGGCTTATGGGAGTTCACAGGTATAACAGTTTTGAAGTCAAGAGTTAAAAATAGTTAAAATCTTGCAATAACTACAGCACAAAAGTATTCCTGTTAGGCCCAACAGGTTGGTCATGCTAATGGCTCATAAAAGACTTCTCATTCTACATCACCTCGCTTGCTTGACATGTCCTTCCATTCATTTCTCCCATCCTGCTGACTGTGAAGGGGATCTGTTACATGTCACAAGTTAGTCGAGAGGGAGAAAGTTTGTTGTTCTCATAATTACTCATTCATAGAAACATAGAAACATAGAAAATAGGTGCACGAGAAGGCCATTTGGCCCTTCGAGCCAGCACCACCATTCATTGTGATCATGACTGATCGTCCCCTATCAATAACCTGTGCCTGCCTTCTCCCCATATCCCTTGACTCCACTAGCCCTTGCAGCTCTTTCTAACTCTCTCTTAAATCCATCTAGTGATTTGGCCTCCACTGCCCTCTGTGGCAGGGAATTCCACAAATTCACAACTCTCTGGGTGAAAAAGTTTTTTTCTCACCTCAGTCTTAAATGACCTCCCCTTTATTCTCAGACTGTGGCCCCTGGTTCTGGACTCGCCCAACATTGGGAACATTTTTCCTGCATCTAGCTTGTCCAATCCTTTTATAATTTTATATGTTTCTACACGATCCCCCCTCATCCTTCTAAACTCCAGTGAAACCAACTTGTAAAACCAACTGTAGTTCCTTCTTGCCCCTGAACGGAAGCAGGCCCTTCTGCCCACCGACTCCGCACCGACCAGCGATCCCCGCACATCCTACATACACACTGGGGACAATTTACACTTGTACGAAGCCAATTAACCTACAAGCCAGTACGTCTATGAAGTGTGGTGAAAAACCTACGCAGTCATGTGAAAAACGTACAAATGTCGTACAGACAGCCCCCTTAGACAGAATCGAACCTGAGTCTCTGGCACTGCAAGTGCTGTAAGGCAGCAGCAATTCTACCACTGTACGGCAAGCCAGACCAGGGTAGGATCTTAGTGTACCAACTGGGCTTTTAATGAGTTTAATGATACAGTCCTTATTATTACTGATTATTAAATTAAATATTTAAATTAAAGAGGTTGGGATGTTATGTTACAGTTGTACAAGATGTTAGTTAAGACGCATTTGAAGTATTGTCTCAGCATTTAAAAGACAGGTACATGGATTTAGTGATATTAGCCAAATGTGAGAAAATGGGGCTAGTTTAGATGGGGCATTTTGGTCAGCATGAACGAGTTGGGCCAAAGGACTTATTTCTGTGTTTTGCATGACTCTATGAGACTATTTTTTAATTACTGGAAATTAATTATCCCAGCAACTCCCATAATGTGATGTAATCCTGGCTATTTGGAGTTTAACAACCACCACTACTGTATCCTTATGTTTTAGATTTTTTTAATTCAGGTCTCTCATAGAAACATAGAAACATAGAAATTAGGTGCAGGAGTAGGCCATTCGGCCCTTCGAGCCTGCACCGCCATTCAATATGATCATGGCTGATCATCCAACTCAGTATCCTGTACCTGCCCTGAGTTCATCAACGTTACCCATCAGGTCTCGTGCATTGTATTAAATGCAACTTAAACCTGCCTCATTCACTGCTGTGTTCCTGCTTATCCCATCTATTAAACTTGCTTTATCACCTACCATGTTGACTTCCAGTTTCTCACCTGCCTCAGTCATGCATTGGATCCTCATCCCTGCCAACCTAATTTGAACCGTCCTGAGTTGTAAACCTACCCACCAGGACATTCATTCCCCTCCAGTTCAGGTGAAACCCATCCCTCTTCTGCAAGTCACGTCAACCCCAGAAGAGGTCTCAATAGTCCAAAAATCTGAATCCCTGCTGCCTTCTGCACCAACTCCAAAGCCACAGATTTACCTATCCTATAGAAACATAGAAACATAGAAATTAGGTGCAGGAGTAGGCCATTCGGCCCTTCGAGCCTGCACCGCCATTCAATATGATCATGGCTGATCATCCAACTCAGTATCCCGTACCTGCCTTCTCTCCATACCCCCTGATCCCCTTAGCCACAAGGGCCACATCTAACTCCCTCTTAAATATAGCCAATGAACTGGCCTCAACTACCCTCTGCGGCAGAGAATTCCAGAGATTCACCACTCTCCGTGTGAAATAAGTTCTTCTCATCTCGGTTTTAAAGGATTTCCCCCTTATCCTTAAGCTGTGACCCCTTGTCCTGGACTTCCCCAACATCGGGAGCAATCTTCCTGCATCTAGCCTGCCCAACCCCTTAAGGATTTTGTAAGTTTCTATAAGATCCCTTCTCAATCTCCTAAATTCTAGAGAGTATAAACCAAGTCTATCCAGTCTTTCTTCATAAGACAGTCCTGACATCACAGGAATCAGTCTGGTGAACCTTCTCTGCACTCCCTCTATGGCAATAATGTCCTTCCTCAGATTTGGAGACCAAAACTGTACGCAATACTCCAGGTGTGGTCTCACCAAGACCCTGTACAACTGCAGTAGAACCTCCCTGCTCCTATACTCAAATCCTTTTGCTATGAAGGATTTGAGTATATCCTATCATTTGAAACATACTCTTAAGTTCTACACTTTTTATGCACTGTGGAATTTCAAAGACCTGAATTAGGCCATTCTAAATGTTTCAAGGGAAACATCGCAACCTTTCTTTGATCAATAATGCCTCAATTCTAGTTTCAGCCTTGTTTCTCTTCATACCTCTTCTGAAAAATCTGTAATATTTTTGTGACCTCAGAGCTCATCCTATAAGATGGTGGTCAAAGACCAAGGATGAGGAATCCTTTGGGGATGGAGTTGTGGTTGCTTTACAGAGTAAAATGATCATCGATTCCTACAGAACGGAAATAGTCCAGTCGGCCCATTGATCCTGTGCCAACCATCAAAAACCCACTTCCACTAATCCTACACTGTTCCCATATTATTTTCCTCTGCATTGTCTCGTTGCTCTGCCGAAGGCAGTTGTTTCAATAGAGAAAATGTTGCCTTCCCCAGCTCATTAATAATTTAGAGGAGAAAATCGAAAAAAGTGATTTTTAAGTACATGCACTAAATGGATCCTTAATCTATAATGAACCTCTACATTACAAACAGTATGAACTTATACACTAGGCGTTGTGAACACAAAGAGGGTTAATTTATTAAAGAACTCTTCACTGGACCTTTCCAGAAAACACTGCTGGATCTCAGGGAGTAGCTAGTTATGCCCCTGTCCCACTTAGGAAACCTGAACGGTAACCTCTGGAGACTTTGTGCCCCACCCAAGGTTTCCGTGCGGTTCCCGGAGGTTTTTGTCAGTCTCCCTACCTGCTTCCACTACCTGCAACCTCCGGCAACCACCTGAAACTGGGAACCGCACGGAAACCTTGGGTGGGGCGCAAAGTCTCCAGAGGTTTCCATTCAGGTTTCCTAAGTGGGACAGGGGCATTACATGACATTGTTATTAAAGATATGGCAACTTTCAGGTAACAATCATCGCTCACAACCAATATCACATGAACTGCACAATTGAAACATAATTTTTGTGTGCCTGTAATTGCTGTATTTTCAGCATTGGTAATGGAAATCGAACACACAAATAGAGGAGCTGTTGAGATGATGAGATGGCAAGGAATGGAGGGGCCCTTGTATGGAGACTGGCTGTTTGCCAAAGAGGACCCTTCAACTCTGTGTGTTAATAGATTTCCAAGAGTTGCCATTGAATGTATGATTGTGGAGGCCCTTTGCAGAGTCAGCTTCACTACCACAAAATCGAGAAATCCAATTCATTTAGGATTGCCTTGTGGATGGTTAATCTCCCATTCTGGGCAGAGTGTGGGAGAAAGATCATTGAGTTAAAAAATCACGATTGATTTTTAAATTTTCATTGAACACGTTCTCATTTTTTAAGTTACGTGGGATTCCTGGGATGTCAGGACTTTCATATGAAGAAAGACTGGATGGACTCGGCTTGTACTCGCTAGAATTTGGAAGATTGAGGGGGGATCTTATAGAAACTTACAAAATTCTTAAGGGGTTGGACAGGCTAGATGCAGGAAGATTGTTCCCGATGTTGGGGAAGTCCAGAACAAGGGGTCACAGTTTAAGGATAAAGGGGGAAATCTTTTAGGACTGAGATGAGAAAATAAATGTTCACACAGAGAGTGGTGAGTCTCTGGAATTCTCTGCCACAGAAGGTAGTTGAGGCCAGTTCATTGGCTATATTTAAGAGGGAGTTAGATGTGGCCCTTGTGACTAAAGGGATCAGGGGGTATGGAGAGAAGGCAGGTACAGGCTACTGAGTTGGATGATCAGCCATGATCATATTGAATGGCGGTGCAGGCTCAAAGGGCCGAATGGCCTACTCCTGCACCTAATTTCTATGTTTCTATGTTAAGTGAGTTTGGAAGGTTGTCCAACAAACTGACAGTCAAACAACGAGCTGGATGCTTAATATCCCCTGCCAATCACAAAGATGTGGGGCGGTGGTGTGTCTTAAGGGTGGGTGACTTGGATGACCCAAATGAGGGCAAGGGGCCTGGGAGAATGGAGGCAAGATCTGTGTAGGAAACCTGCAGACAAAGGTTCAGCCTGAGTTGCCAACCCTGGACAAGCTGAGAACAAAACCTGATGCCTTTGTTAAGGTTATAATAAGGGGCCAAAAATGTTCCTAAAATCCTGTAAGACACCGAACCTCTAGTTTTCAGGCTGGTTGTCACTGCCTTTGCAGGCCTGTAGTTGAGTTTAAATCCAATTATATTTCTTATTAATCACCATCTAATTTGTGTAGCTCCTAGATTTGTCCCTCAGTATAATTGCAAAAGCTTTACATCTGCACAATGAAAACTGTTGAAGAACTGAATGAAAGGACCTCCGTCGGATTAGCCTTTAAACATTCGTCTCCAGTTGGTTCAGCATGCTGCCGCTCGCCCTTTAACTGAGACTCGAAAGAGGGAGCACATATCGCCAATTCTGGCCTCCCTCCACTGGCTCCCGGTGCACTTTCGAGTTCATTTTAAAATACTATTATTTGTTTTTAAATCTCTGAATGGGCTCGCCCCGCCTTACCTCTCTGAGCTGCTCCACCCATACGCTCCTGCCCGGTCCCTCAGGTCGGCTGGTCAGCTGCTCCTGGAGGTACCGAGGTCTAGTCGGAGGCTCAGAGGGGATAGAGCCTTCTCTGTTGCTGCTCCGGCACTCTGGAACACCCTGCCATTGCACATCAGACAGGCCCCCTCACTGTCCATCTTCAAAACCAGTTTTAAAACACATTTGTACTCCCTGGCTTTTGACCGTGCCTGAGACTTTGCTTCTGTTTTTATTGTTTTTAATGTTTCTTTATTTTACATGTCTTTTCCTACTATTTCTTTTGATTGTTATTATTGGTGTGTATTAACTTTTTGTCAATGATTAGTGATGTACAGCACTTTGTTGCAACTATGATTGTTTTTAAAGTGCTCTATAAATAAAATTATTATTATTATTATTATTATTATTATTCTCAGCATGTTCAATCTTACGGTTTTTTTTCCTGATAGGTCTTACAGTTACGGTGTCATCTTTTAAGAAAGGACTTGTCCCCAGTGCTTGTATAATGTCAATAGTCAATAGTCTATTTAATTGTCAAGAAAGGACCTGTCCCCAGTGCTTGTATAATCTTTGTACTAATGTGGGGGTGACGGGTGTTCACAGTCCCTCGTGTGGTCTAATCATGCTCCTCTATCCTGCCCCAACAAGGGAAATATGCCATGCGAGATCTCGTTCACCGTCTGCCAGGCGGCAGCAACAACACCGGCACTGGGACCAGCACCATTAGCAAAACCATTTCCGACGAGACGATTACTGCCATTTGCTGCGCTCTGCATGAAGTCATTACCAAAAATATGGAAAATGCCAAGGCCTTGCGGGACTCTGGAGGGATTGAGAAGCTCATTGGCATCGCCAAGAGTAAAGGAGACAAGTATGTAACAAGTCATGATTGTCAGTAACTACAGAGTATGATGCTATTACAGGCATAGAGTCTTACAGCACGGAAACAGGCCCTTCAGCCCAGCTTGCCCACACCGACCAACATATACAATATACATTAATGATTTGGATGAGGGAATTGAAGGCAATATCTCCAAGTTTGCGGATGACACGAAGCTGGGGGGCAGTGTTAGCTGTTTGGAGGATGCTAGGAGACTGCAAGGTGACTTGGATAGGCTGGGTGAGTGGGCAAATGCATGGCAGATGCAGTATAATGTGGATAAATGTGAGGTTATCCACTTTGGTGGCAAAAATAGGAAAGCAGACTATTATCTGAATGGTGACCGATTTGGAAAAGGGGAGAAGCAACGAGACCTGGGTGTCATGGTACGCCAGTCATTGAAAGTAGGCATGCAGGTGCAGCAGGCAGTGAAGAAAGTGAATGGTATGTTAGCATTCATAGCAAAATGATTTGAGTATAAGAGCAGGGAGGTTCTACTGCAGTTGTACAGGGTCTTGGTGAGACCACACCTGGAGTATTGCGTACAGTTTTGGTCTCCTAATCTGAGGAAGGACATTCTTGCCATAGAGGGAATACAGAGAAGATTCACCAGATTGATTCCTGGGATGTCAGGACTTTCATATGAAGAAAGACTGAATAGACTCGGCTTGTAATCGCTAGAATTTAGCAGATGGAAACTTACAAAATTCTTAAGTGGTTGGACAGGCTAGATGCAGGAAGATTGTTCCCGATGTTGGGGAAGTCCAGGACAAGGGGTCACAGTTTAAGGATAAGGGGGAAATCCTTTAAAACCGAGATGAGGAAAACGTTTTTTCACACAGAGAGTGGTGAATCTCTGGAATTCTCTGCCACAGAAGGTAGTTGAGGCCAGTTCATTGGCTATATTTAAGAGGGAGTTAGATGTGGCCCTTGTGGCTAAAGGGATCAGGGGGTATGGAGAGAAGGCAGGTACAGGATACTGAGTTGGATGATCAGCCATGATTACATTGAATGGCGGTGCAGGCTCGAAGGGCCGAATGGCCTACTCCTGCACCTATTTTCAATGTTTCTGTTTCTCATCTACACTAGTCCCAACTGCCTGCAATTGACCCATATCTTTCTAAATCTTTCTATCCATGTACCGGTCGAAATGTTTCTTATACATTGCAATAGTACCAGCCTCAACTACCTCTTCCGGCAGCTCGTTTCATACACCTACCACCCTTTGTGTGAAAATGTTACCCCTTAGGATCATGTTAAATCTTCCCCCCTCACCTTAATCCTACATCCTCTGGTTCTCCTTTCCCCTACTTGGTACAAGAGACTCTGTGTATGCCCAATCTATTGTGTCTGAAATATGTAATATTTCAATGCAACTGGCCAGGAATCATAGGGATCAATACAATTTGTCAGAAAGCCTTGCCAACTCTGAATTGTTGTATTACTGGAAGTTTTATTACATAATCTCCCATTCCCAACCTCCCACGCCTCCAGGCTAATGGAATCAAGGGATATCGGGAGAAAGCAAGAACTGTAAATAGCTCGTTCTAAGCTTCCCCCCAGTCTAGTTTCAATCAAAAACCACTGAATCAAGCACTTGACCAACTAATCTTTATTTTGACAAAACACAATTACAGTTCCAACTGCTGTACCTGACCCACCGTGGGTTCAATCCTCGTATCTGCCTGATCTCGGCCTCACTCAAACAGAGACACTCCAGAAGGTCACGCAGTCCCAAGCGCTCTCCCACAAGATCGACGCAGGACCTCGTGGTAGCGGACTTTTATAGGTTCCCGGACCTCGAGGGGCCGAACCACATGGTGGTGGTCTCTTTATAATCCAATTACAGATATCGGTTAACCCCATAGATCACAGACATTTCCCTAACCCAATAATACAGAGGCTAATACATTGTATTCAAACAGGGCTTCTCAAGGAAGCCAACTTAGCAACATTTACCCTGATCTGCAAGCAAACCAGACAAGGCTCAATACCCCATCCAATCAACATTTGGCAAAATGTAACTCTACAACATTATTTACAATTATTTACAAGGTGTATGTCTGGTTTGCAGTCATCCAATCCATTCTATGCATTTTCCGCCTAATTGACAGGGTCTGCAGATGTTCTTATTATTTTCCTGCAGCTTGGATCTAGACAAACTGGGACCACTCACAGCTTGTCCCAGTTTCGCAGAGAGCAATTCTAAATTGACTAAGTCTCCCAGCAGCCCTGGAGCTCTTACCCAATTTTAGAGTCCTGACCCCTCCAACCTGGCTAGGATTAACAGAACGGGGCACTGATTGTGGATGACAGCCATTACCATATTGAATGGCGGTGCTAGCTCAAAGGGCCGAATGGCCTACTCCTACACCTATTTTCTATATTTCTATTCCCAGAGAGGTAATAAATTATTTAAAAACCTATTAGATAAATTTGCCAATCTTTCACTCCAATATTTTTATAATGAATGTAAGAAAATGAATTGTTTAATGTATTTGTTTTGTTTTCCTAGTAATTACACCAATGTTCTGTAGATTGTTAACTCTCTCACTGGGGAACATGCTTAATAGTTTGATTCAGGAATGAGTAATCAGGAACATCTAAGCCATGATATTTAATTGCATAATTTCATCTTTATTCCGTTGAAAATTGAAAAAAAAAGAAAATTGCCTTTAAAGCATTTCCATTCCACTTCACATCACTGAAAAGTTGAACCCCTTGTGACTCCGTTGTGATTTTCACATCAGGCATGTTCAAGGTGACTTCATTTCCCCTTGGAACACTGTAGGAAAAATTGGATCATGTTGTCTTGGGATATACCTGGTTGTGCATTCATGAGGCAGCTATGTCATATTACTAACCCAAAATGTATACCGATCTAAATCCTGTCCCTTCGTTAAATGTTTCACCATCTGTCATTCAGTCTGAGGAAGGGTTCTGACCCGAAACGTCACCTATTCCTTTTCTCCAGAGATGCTGCTGCCTGACATGCTGAGTTACTCCAGCATGTTGTGTCTCTCTTCGGTATAAATCAGTACCACCCAATATGAGTCTCCCCTTTCAGTCCACAATAACTCCTCCATCCAATCTCCTGGTCCCTAATTTCAATGTAGACTGGAATCCTCTTTAGCTTAGTTTAGTTTGTTGTCACTTGTACTGAGGTACAGAGAAAATCTTTTTTGCATGCTATCCAGTCACTGTTTAAGAATAAGGGGTAGGCCATTTAGGACTGAGATGAGGAAAAACGTTTTCACACAGAGAGTTGTGAATCTGTGGAAATCTCTGCCACAGAAGGCAGTGGAGGCCAACTCACTGGATGAGTTACTGTAGATCAAGAGGGATTTAGCTCTTAGGGCTAATGGAAACAAGGGATATGGGGAAAAAGCAGGGTTTGATTTTGGATGATCAGCACTGATCATATTGAATGACAGTGTTGGCTCGATGGTCTACTCCTGCACCTATTTTTCTATGTTTCTATGTTTGGTGCTACACATTCCAGTGTACTTTTTTAAGGTGCACCAACATTTCTTGGCATAAGAATTTAAATAAGAAGTACACGGTGAATCAAAATCATGAGAGGAATAGATCGGGTAGATGCACAGAGTCTTTTGTCCAGAGTAGGGGAATCAAGGACCATAGGATCAAGGTGAAGCGGAAAAGATTTAATAGGAATCCGAGGGGTAACTTTTTCACACAAAGGGTGGTGGGTGTATGGAACACGCTGCCAGAGGAGGTAGTTGAGGCTGGGACTATCCCATCGTTTAAGAAACAATTAGACAGGTACATGGATAGGACAGGTTTGGAACGATATGGACCAGGCTCAGGCAAGTGGGACTAGTGTAGCTGGGACATTGTTGGCCGGTGTGGACAAGGTGGGCCGAATGGTCTGTTTCCACACTATCACTCTATGACTCTAATTGGCAGATTTTATCAATGAAATAGTGTTATTATGAAAGAATGATGGCAATATTATAAATTCAGATAACGTAAAACAGGCAATATCTTTTTTCCGGTTCTCATTACAATTTAGATTTCTGTATTTTTAAATAATAAACAGTGAATCAGATGCCCCACCACGTCCACTCCAACTTCTCAATTTGCTTCTCTTTATCCTTCACCAGCTGGTTTTTAGTTTTAGTTTTAGAGATGCAACGCAGAAACAGGCCCTTCGAGTCTCAAACACTATCCTACAATATGGACAAGTCACAATTATACCAAACCAATTAATCTACAAACCTGTACATTTTTGGTATGAGAGGTGAAAAAACAGCCAGTCATGGTGAGAACGTACAAACTCCATACAGACAGCACCCGTAGTCAGGATCAAACCCGGGTCTCTGGCGCTGTGCGGCAGGAACTCTATCGCTACGACACCGTGCCGCCCAGCTAGTTAACCCTTACCTTGTATATACTATCCTTGACCCCCGAAGGACATTCCCTCTCATCAGCTCTGCAATCTTCTCCTTAAAACTGCCTCCCTTGCTCCTTTGTCCCATCCCTCAAATTCAGGAACATTTATGACCCGATCTTGTGTTTCCTTCCATCTACAATTGGAAATATTTTAAGCTTCTCAAACACTTCAATTTGACACCACACGGCACCGAGCAGTTGCATCAGGTTCAGACAAGCAATCTTGTAAAACCATAATGAATCCATTTGATTGGATCTTGCCCTGTCTGAAGCTTTTATTTTGATGCTGCTCTTGTTTTAGATCTGACAGTAGCAATCTGATTTCAGAATATTTTATATCCATTCACCTTAAATCACTGATAAAAACACTTCCTAGTTGTGACTTGCTGCAACTTGTTGAGGCGGGTACATTTGCTCTGGTTTATTACAGCATGGATTGTGATTTACAACAAAAGCTTCAGCTGCTGTTTTCATATAGAAACATAGAAACATAGAAATTAGGTGCAGGCGTAGGCCATTCGGCCCTTCGAGCCTGCACCGCCATTCATTATGATCATGGCTGATCATCCAACTCAGTATCCCGTACCTGCCTTCTCTCCATACCCCCTGATCCCCTTAGCCACAAGGGCCACATCTAACTCCCTCTTAAATATAGCCAATGAACTGGCCTCGACTACCCTCTGTGGCAGAGAGTTCCAGAGATTCACCACTCTCTGTGTGAAAAAAGTTCTTCTCATCTCGGTTTTAAAGGATTTCCCCCTTATCCTTAAACTGTGACCCCTTGTCCTAGACTTCCCCAACATCGGGAACAATCTTCCTGCATCTAGCCTGTCCAACCCCTTAAGAATCTTGTAAGTTTCTATAAGATCCCCCCTCAATCTTCTAAATTCTAGAGAGTATAAACCAAGTCTATCCAGTCTTTCTTCATAAGACAGTCCTGACATCCCAGGAATCAGTCTGGTGAACCGTCTCTGCACTCCCTCTATGGCAATAATGTCCTTCCTATCCTGAACAGTCCTGAATATCCTGAACAGTCTACAAGCCCTGCCTCTCCTCACACCAAATCATCCCTGTTCAATACTCAGGTTCTTATCCATTAGTTTATCCATCAAGGTTTTGCTGAATTACTGACGTCAGGGAAATCAAATGCCCTTAATAATATATAACCATATAACATATAACAATTACAGCACGGAAACAGGCCATCTTGGCCCTTCTAGTCCGTGCAGAACACTAATGCCCCTGTCCCACTTAGGAAACCTGAACGGAAACCTCTGGAGACTTTGCGCCCCATCCAAGATTTCCATGCGGTTCCCAGTTTCAGGTGGTTGCCGGAGGTTGCAGGTAGTGGAAGCAGGTAGGGAGACTGACAAAAACCTCCGGGAACTGCATGGCAACCTTGGGTGGGGCGCAGACGTTTCCGTTCAGGTTTCCCAAGTGGGACAGGGGCATTACTCTCACCTAGTCCCATCTACCTGCACTCAGACCATAACCCTCCATTCCTTTCCCGTCCATATAACTATCCAATTTGTTTTTAAATGATAAAATCGAACCTGCCTCCACCACTTCCATTGGAAGCTCATTCCACACAGCCACCACTCTCTGAGGCAAGAGTTTCCCCTCATGTTACCCCTAAACTTCTGTCCCTTAAATCTCAAGTCATGTCCTCTTGTTTGAATCTTCCCTACTCTCAGTGGGAAAAGCTTATCCATGTCAACTCTGTCTATCCCTCTCATCATTTTAAAGACCTCTATCAAGTCCCCCCTTAACCTTCTGTGCCTCTGATGTCTTCATGTGCTTCTAATGTCTACATGCCTTTCGGGTGCCATGGTAGCGCAGCAGTAATTCTACTGTCTCACCGTGTCAGAGCCCTGAATCAATCCTGACTATGAGTGTGGTTTGTACATTCTTCCTGTGACCGCGTGGCTTTTCTCCAGGTGCTCCAGGTTTCTCCCACATTCCAGACATGCAGGCTTGTAGGTTAATTGGCTTCTGTAAATTGCCCTTAATGTGTAGCATGGGATAGCATAGAACTAGCGTACAGGTGATCGATGGTCTCGGTGGGCCGAAAGGCCTGTTTCCATGTTGTATCTCTCAACCCTAAACGATCTTTTCTTGGGGAAATGTTGACACTGTGGGTTCAGCAACCCACGTTATATCTCTCAGTGTTTATTCCCATTCACTGTCCTGGGAAGAGATGCAAAATGTGGTTACATCGGGCAACAATTTATTCTACATGTTCCCAAAGAGTCAAAAAGCATCCCTTTATCTATGTTACACACAAATGCTGGAGAAACTCAGCGGGTGCAGCAGCATCTATGGAGCGAAGGAAAAAGGCAACGTTTCGTCCCGAAACGTTGCCTTTTTCCTTCGCTCCATAGATGCTGCTGCACCCGCTGAGTTTCTCCAGCTTTTTTGTGTACCTTCGATTTTCCAGCATCCTCAGTTCCTTCTTAAACCCTTTATCTATGTTGATGTTTGAACCCTGCTGATAGCAGATAGATGTTTTGAGGCCAGTTCTCTGAGTAGACATTAATAATAATAATAAAACATTGTGAAAGTGGCAGATATAGTGGAATCAAACCAATGTTCCCCATTCTCTCATACAGTTAACTCTTCCACACTCATGTCTCTCCACACAGTCATCTCTCCCAGTAGCTTCTCTTCCAGACCAGCTCTTCTGCTGGTTACTGACCCCTCCACCCTCACACCTCCCTGTACAAAATGGTACCAGATGAGATTCTCCATAATTGTCCATGACTTCTCCCCCTAGAGTACAAATGTTTATAAAATGTTTCCTTTTATAAAACCAACAGCCTTCTGACTAAAAGTAACACCTTGCTTGATTACTTGATCAATACCAATACCAATATGTTTCTGACGGATAGACACAAAAAGCTGGAGTAACTCAGCAGTACAGGCAGCATCTCTAGAGAGAAGGAATGGGTGATGTTTGGGGCCGAGACCCTTCAGACTGCAGAAGATCTGAAGAAGTGTCATGAACAGAAATGTCTGAAGAAAGGTCTCGACCACAAACGTCATCCATCCCTTCTCTCCAGAGATGCTGCCTGTCCCGCAGAGTAATGCCCCTGACCCATATAACCATATAACAATTACAGCACGGAAACAGGCCATCTCGGTCCTACAAGTCCGTGCCGAACAACTTTTTTTCCCTTGGTCCCACCTGCCTGCACTTAGGAAACCTGAACGGAAACCTCTGGGGACTTTGTGCCCCACCCAAGGTTTCTGTGCAGTTCCCGGAGGTTTTTGTCAGTCTCCCTACCTGCTTCCACTACCTGCAACCTCTGGCAACCACCTGCAACCTCCGGGAACCGCACGGAAACCTTGGGTGGGGCGCAAAGTCTCCAGAGGTTTCCATTCAGGTTTCCTAAGTGGGACAGGGGCATTATTACTCCAGCATTTTGTGTAATCCTTCTGACGAAGAAGTCAGTGCCATCGGTAACTCGACTTGATATTTAGTTTAGTTTAGTTTAAAGATACAGCACGGAAACAGGCCCTTTGCTCCACCGAGTCCGCGCCGACCAGCGATCCTCTCAAACAACCACTACCCTACACACACTCACTAGGGACAGTTTTTACATTCATACCAAGCCAATTAACCTACAAGCCTGTACATCTTTGAAGTGTGGGAGGAAACCGAAGATCTCGGAGAAAACCCACACAGGTCACGGGGAGAATGTACAAACTCCTTACAGACAGGCAGGCGCCCGTAGTCAGGATCGAACCCGGGTCTTTGGCACTGTAAGGCAGCAGCTCTACCCCACGCCACTGTGCCGCCCTGATATGTGGCAGATAATTGCCTTGGGCAGGGTTGAAAATGAAACACATTCTTGTGTCCAGGTTTACATTTAAGCTCCTCCATCCCTCTCTAGTCCAAAACCCAGGGTAGGGTTCTGAACTTTTCCTCCGACCCTAGAATAGAATAGAATAGAATAGTTTCTTTATTGTCTTTGTAACATGAACCATGTACAACGAAATTTAAAAATGTCAGCCAGTCAGTGCACCATTCAAACACTGTGTCCAATGATGACAATAACTATGATAACTTCACATTCTCAAGAAAGACCAGCCAGATCTGTGTTTAAGAAAGAACTGCAGTGCTGGAAAAATCGAAGGTAGACAAACATGCTGGAGGAACTCAGCGGGTGAGGCAGCATCTATAGATGCTGAGTTTCTCCAGCATTTTTGTCAGCCAGTTCTGTGTGGTATCCATCCCACTCAAATACAAAGTCAGCCTTGTATTTCAAAAGAAAGACGAATGATTCAACATTTATGCTTCTTGTCACGGCGAGCACACATGTATATGTTCTGGTTCTGACTATTGAGCAAAATCAATCACACACTACATTAACCTTTAGAAACCATTTGTTCAGTCTTGTTTGTTTCACCCTTAATTTGAAGCAAAACACTTGTGAGACAACAAATGTAAAGATGACAAATTCACACCAATTGCACTGTCAGCTTCACTCTATTTTCATTTCTCTCTAAACGACCCTTCTCAATTTTCTCCCCTCTACGTTTTCGGTTATATTAATGCAGAGCCAATTTGTATGTAGTATCTAAACTGGGGTATGTTGTTTTACACACAGACACTCGCCCAAGGTGGTGAAGGCAGCATCTCAGGTCCTGAACAGCATGTGGCAATATCGAGATCTAAGGAGTCTTTACAAGAAGGTAAGGAAGTTTCCATTCCTTCATGCCTGCTCCAATCATGTAGTGACCATCTATGTTTTACGCACGCATCCCAACTTGAACGAAGCAAGCGCACATTTGTGTCAGTTCCGTTTAGTTTATTGTCACGGCTTGTACTCGCTAGAATTTAGAAGATTGAGGGGGGATCTTGTAGAAACTTACAAAATCTTAGGGGGTGGACACGCTAGATGCAGGAAGATTTTTCCCAATGTTGGGGAAGTCCAGAACTAGGGGTCACAGCTTAAGGATAAGTATGAAATCTTAATCACAGTTTAATCTTTTAGGACCGAGATGAGAAAAACATATTTCACACAGAGAGTGGTGAATCTGTGGAATTCTCTGCCACAGAATGTAGTTGAGGCCAGTTCATTGGCTATATTTAAGAGGGAGTTAGATGTGGCCCTTGTGGCTAAAGGGATCAGGGGGTATGGAGGGAAGGCAGGTACAGGATACTGAGTTGGATGATCAGCCATGATCATATTGAATGGTTGTGCAGGCTCGTGGGGCCGAATGGCCTACTCCTGCACCTATCTTCTATGTTTCTATGTACTGAGGTACAGTGAAAAGCTTTTGTTGCATGCTATCCAGTCAGCAGAAAGACAACACACAATCGAGCAATTTACAGTCAGTACTAAACTAGGATGTTTGGTTGACAGTGAAAGAGTTTTGTGAATTCGGGAGAACATAGGCTACTTGCAGAACAGACCCATAGGTTTAGATTACATTAAAAAAAATAGCTTGCTTTCATGCTGCTCCAATTAAAACGTCAGAGCCTCTCAAAGTATGGAATGGTGGCCTTCATAACAAGAGGATTTCAGTATAGGAGTAAAGAGGCTCTTCTGCAGTTGTATAGGGCTCTGGTGAGACCACATCTGGAGTATTGCGTACAGTTTTGGTCTCCTAATTTGAGGAAGGACATCCTTGTGATTGAGACAGTGCAGCGTAGGTTCATGAGATTGATCCCTGGGATGGCGGGACTGTCATATGAGGAATGATTGAAAAGACTAGGCTTGTATTCACTGGAGTTTAGAAGGATGAGGGGGGATCTTATAGAAACATATAAAATTATAAAAGGACTGGACAAGCTAGATGCAGGAAAAATGTTCTCAACGTTGGGCGAGTCCAAAACCAGGGGCCACAGTATTAGAATAAAGGGAGGTCATTTAAGACTGAGGTGAGAAAAAACTTTTTCACCCAGAGAGTTGTGAATTTATGGAATTCCCTGCCACAGAGGGCAGTGGAGGCCAAGTCACTGGATGGATTTAAGAGAGTTAGATAGAGCTCTAGGGGCTAGTGGAGTCAAGGGATATAGGGAGAAGGCAGGCACGGGTTATTGATTGGGGACAATCAGCCATGATCACAATGAATGGTGGTGCTGGCTCGAAGGGCTGAATGGCCTCTTCCTGCACCTATTTTCTATGTTTCTATGTCTAATGGCTTCTCCTTCAACTTCCCTCACCCGGCAACCATTACATTTCCTGGGTAGACAAAAGTGCTGGAGAAACTCAGCGGGTGCAGCAGCATCTATGGAGCGAAGGAAATAGGCAACGTATCAGGCCGAAACCCTTCTTCAGACTAAACTCAGATTACATTTCCTGAATGTTTATCTGGCTTTTCACCTCTCTAGAGAGTTTAAATATTTCCAGGTGACTGGGAGTGTCTGTGACGTGCATAAATGCGTGGAGTAAATGCGATGGGGAGTTTTGGGGCTTTAACTTTACATAGTTTCCAAATACATTATAATGTGTAGTCCTTGTTGTGATATGGGGCACTCCATTTAGAAAAACATGAGATGTTAAAATCTTGGAAGGAGTGGAAATTTATACCAAACTCTAAAGAAGTGGAGGAGCAGAGGATGTCCAACTCTCTGAAAATGTAATCACAAATGCAATTTCGTTCAGACTTCGGTCTGAATGACAATAAAAGGCTATCTATCTATCTATCTATCTATCTATCTATCTATCTATCTATCTATATCTATCTATCTATATCTATCTATCTATCTATCTATCTATCTATCTATCTATCTATCTATCTATCTATCTATCTATCTATCTATCTATCTATCTATCTATCTATCTATCTATCTATCTATCTATCTATCTATCTATCTACCTATTAGAACCAAAAGATTGTTGGATATTTTAAAAAGTAGCAGAAATAATCTGAGGTTTTAGAAACAGGATCACACTATGTCTTAGTCTGAAGGGGGTCTCGACCCAAAACGCCACCTATTCTTTTTCTCCAGAGATGCTGTCTGACCCACTGAGTTACTCCAGCTTTTTGTGTCTATCTTCACGCAATACTGATTGGGTTTGTGAAAGGAAACATGGGGGTGGGTTGGCGGGAGGTTGTTTTTCGGACCGGAGGCCTGGGATTAACAGTGTGCCTCAGGGATCGGTGCTGGGCCCATTGCTCTTTGTGGTGTACATCAACTAGTTGGATGAGGATGCCAAAGGCATGATTCATATGTTTGCAGATGATGCTAAAGTGAGTGGTATTGTAGATAGTGACGAAGGTGGTTATCAAAAATTGGGCAAGTGGGCTGAAGAATAGTTAATGGAGTTTAATGTAGATAACTGCAAGGTTTTTTTGTTTGGGAAGTCAAACCAGTCCAGGACCTTCACATTTTCAATTTCAAGCAGATCATTTGGGAGATGCTGCAGTTACCTGCAGGTGATGAAAGCAAAGAGCATGAGAAGACCTCGCCCAAGATTCACTGTTGCTTCACTTTTTGTTAAGTAGGCTGCTGTAAGTGTCCACTGGGCTATCATTCTGCCTGCAGCTATTCTTAGAGGGTTCGATGAGGGTGGCGTAGTCCTGCTTTCAGGACCAAGCAGGAGCGTGGTCGCCGTTTCAGGATTCATTGCTACGTACACGCTAGAATTTAGAAGATTCAGGGGGGATCTTATAGAAACTTACAAAATTCTTAAGGGGTTGGACAGGCTAGATGCAGGTAGATTATTCCCGATGTTGGGGAAGTCCAGAACAAGGGGTCACAGTTTAAGGATAAGAGGGAAGTCTTTTAGGACCGAGATGAGAAAATCATTTTTTACACAGAGAGTGGTGAATCTGGGGAATTTTCTGCCACAGAATGTAGTTGAAGCCAGTTCATTGGCTATATTTAAGAGGGAGTTAGATGTGGCCCTTGTGACTAAAGGGATCAGGGGGTATGGAGAGAAGGGAGGTACAGGACACTGAGTTGGATGATCAGCCATGATCATATTGAATGGCGGTGCAGGCTCGAAGGGCCGAATGGCCTACTCCTGCATCTATTTTCTATGTTTCTATGTACTGTTCAATGACCTCATCACATCAGGCAACATGAGCCTGGTGGCATATCCGCTACATCCTCTCACCAACCCACGTCCACCCTTTCAATCTACCGCAACTGATCAATCATCTCACTAGTTTGATTGCAAGTCAACCCTCCATCTGCCTCTACATTCTACCTCAATCCCAGCCACTAATAACATTCAAAATTGCATCTCTTTGTATTTTCATTCCTCTCATCATCAGTAAACCACCGATCCATTCAACCCACGCTCTCTCGCCCTCTTTAGCCACATCTCCACTCCACCCCTGCACGAGAAGAGAGCATAGAGTAGCAATGTTACAACATTTTGAGATTTTAAAAACCAAGCCTGCAATTTATCCCATCAGATAAAGCATAAAAATAAGTTTAATTTGACACCTAATTCACTTTCATATCTCAAGTATTTAAAAATATATGGACATTTTCATACTCGGAAATTAGCATCTTGTTCCCTATTGATTTTCTATGGACATAACAAAAAAGCTGTGATCGACGACAGTCAAAAGCCCATAACCTTCATAAAAATTAAGAGAACTGAATGAAATTTTCAGTTATCATGAATTGAAGCATTCTGAAACAAATATAAAATAATCTTACTTGGATGACCTGGAATCAAAGCATATAATTAGTTAGTTACCCAAGTGTAGATAATTTCAAACTTAAATTACTAGATCTAAACATCTATCCATTTCTTAATAAATGATTAACATTTTTAAATAGCCTGTGTCCAAATAATATTCACAATAATTCATAATAAAATATGATTTTTAAGTCTCATTTACACAAATGGAAGGAATTTAGTGTTCAATTGCTGTAAATTAAAGTCCATTTTAAATCAGCTTTCTACTGGGATCCTATGAACGTACTGGTTTAGAACGTTCACATTGCGGTAGATTTGTGCCTCAAATGCCCAGAAAAATACTGCGGGATATAATGGGCCCAAAATTAGCTACTCGCAATATTAAACTTTGTATAAAGGGATCTTAAGAAGCCCTTTTTAATGTAAAAATTAGCAGCCTACCTTCTGTTGTCCGCTCTATGAGATCCGGCCGGTTGCCGACGGTTTAGAGGTTAATTTTTAAACTACTATAACAAGTAAATAAAGCCCTTAAAACTAAAAATAGCTCCAGCTAAGGAATCTTCCAGCGATTTTTCGTTAATAATTAACTAGGCTGAAAAACCTCGATTTGAACAGCCTAGTGAAAAATCGCGTTTTAAACCCGCCCCCCTCTAAACGGCGCCAAAATCGCGCACACGGGCTGGGACAGATTTTCAGCGATGCTTCAGGTAGGCTTTGCAACATACCTACATAGAGTTCCCAAGAGCGTTAGGGCAGTCAGTGCGTGTTTGCTGAAGGGTGCATCCCCCCCCCCATACAAATAGCGTGACTAGAATGCTGGCCATTAGTCCCGGGGGAGGGTGGGGTCTCCCATTTTACTATTGATGAAATTCTATTTCATCCAGGCACAATTGCTGATGTCTGGATCTGAGATCTGATCATATGAAACGCAATCGTTAAAATATCTGTTTGGAGGAAAGCATATTGAGCTGAGGCAGTGACCTGGCATCTCCCTTCGTGGTTGCTGCCTGACCAGCTGAATATCTCCAGCATTTGTTTGTGTTTCCATTATGACAGTGCCTTTCCTCAAGAGCTCTACTTCCAGTTTTTTAATCTCAACAAGGCCTTCGCCTTGTACAGCAAGATGTACAATGATGCTGATGACCCCTTCCTTACACTGCGTGTGTGCCATTGCACATGCTCGCCATCGATTAACGTAGATGCTCTATGTTCAGTGGGGGTCTCGTATGGCAAATAATCGAGCTTTTAAATAGAAGATGGAAATAAAGTGGTGGAGCAACTCAGCGGGTCAGGCAACATCTCTGGAGAAGAGGAACGGGTGAAGATTTGGGTCGGGATCCTTATTCAGACAGAAGGATTCCAACCTGAAACATCACCCATTCCTATTCTCCAGAGATGCTGCTTGACCCACTGACTTCCTCCACCACTTTGTATCTATCTTTGGTATAAACCAGCATCTGCAGTTCCTTCTGACATGAGCTTTTTGCATGCTAGTTCAACCTTACTAATGAGGAGCAGCAGAAACTCCTCGGGTACTGCCTGTACTATCATCATGTGCTTTTCCACCTCTGCCAATGAAGGATCATTTCTCTGCTCTGCCATGTGGAACGTGCAGTACTCACCACCATTCTTGAGACTCTGGCTTGTGGGTATTAAAGTCTCCAGTCATGGTGGTTAGGCCCCCAGATTTTTCAGGAAGTAACACCTTACCTGATTAATTTATCAATATTAATACCAATATGTTTTTGGTGGACAGACACAAAATGCTGGAGTAACTCAGCAGGACAGGCAGCATCTCCGGAGAGAAGGAATGGTTTGGGGTTGAAACCCTTCAGACTGCAGAAGGTCTGAAGAAGGGTCTCGAACAGAAATGCCTGAAGGAGGTTCTCGACCCGAAACGTCACCCATTCCTTCTCTCCAGAGATGCTGCCTGTTCCACTGATTTACTCCAGCATTTTGTGTTTATCTTCAGTTTAAACCAGCATCTGCTGTTCCTTCCTAACAGAAATGTCACCCATTCCTTCTCTCCAGAGATGATGCTGCCTGTCCCGCTGAGTTACTCCAGCAGTTGGTGTCTATCCTCGGTGTAAACCAGCATCTGCAGTTCCTTCCCACACATGTTTCTGGTGGGCTTGTGTCTTTAATTGTGGCCTCGTTGCTTGGGATCTTTACTGGGATCACCAGCCGTATTTTTAATGGTTCTCATTTGGTGCCCAGTAGGGCAACACATACATCTGTTTGTATCAAGGAGGGTGGGAGACTATAGGCCAAGTGAATCATTGCTACATCTTGCATCCCACAGTGGGGGGAGATTTAATGTGGATGCAGACCATTGGGAGTTTAATGGAATGGAACCTCTCTGGCTAATGAACTGAGGATGTTTTTACAGCCTCTAGTGAGTGCTGCCATTTACATCCAATACCCTTAGGAAGCTGCTCAATGCTGGGAATCTAAGCATCCTCTCGTAATGACCAGCCCATGACAGGCATTGGTCCAAGTACCTGCCAGCCCCTGACAATGCAGCGTATGTCAACTACCTGAAATATGTATGTGTCTGATTGCGCAGTTGAGTTTGTGGTCTCCAGCAATATCCTGGGGGCATCCCAAGGAGTAGCAGTTCAAGGGTTCTGGTTACTTTGGTGTTCACTGCTCATGGCCATACTCGAGGGTTACGATTTTGCGCCAAAGGTTTGGATTCCTTGAGACTCCAAACCAAATCCAACAACCTGTGAGAGGGTATTTTTGTAGTTGCGATCATATTCATTTTAATTCAACCTCATTATGGAACAGTACTGTGTGCTGTTCTGATCACATTATGGGAAGGATGTGCGAATGGCTGGAGAGAGTTCAGATGATATTGACTGGAGATTGATAGATTCTTGATTAGTAAGGGCATCAATGGTTATGGAGAGAAGACAGGGGAATGAGGTTGAGAGGGAAAAAAAATAGATCAGTCATGATTGAATGATGGAGAAGACTCAGTGGGCTGAATGGGATAATTCTGCTCATATGCCTTATCATCCCACATGATCTTATAGTATTGCCAGATATGCATCACATCCAGGACTCCTTCAGGAGGTAGCAAAGGTCTATCACTCTAGACCACAACATCCTGATTGTAATCAGATTACCACTTTCTGACATCTCCGGAAATGGAACCAATGGCTGTGTCTGCGATGGTCCTGGGTCTTTGATGGCCCTCCATCATTATAGAAACATAGACAATAGTTTTTGTTGTCTCTGTACTGTACACTGACAATGACAATGACAATTAAAATTGAATCTGAATCTGAATCTGAATCAGGAGTAGGCCATTCGGCCCTTCGAGCCTGCACCGCCATTCAATATGATCATGGCTGATCATCCAACTCGGTATCCCGTACCTGCCTTCTCTCCATACCCCCTGATCCCTTTAGCCACAAGGGCTACATCTAACTCCCTCTTAAATATAGCCAATGAACTGGCCTCAACTACCTTCTGTGGCAGAGAATTCCAGAGATTCACCACTCTCTGTGTGAAAAATGTTTTCCTCATCTCGGTCCTAAAAGATTTCCCCCTTATCCTTAAACTGTGACCCCTTGTCCTGGACTTCCACAACATCGGGAACAATCTTCCTGCATCTAGCCTGTCCAACCCCTTAAGAATTTTGTAAGTTTCTATAAGATCCCCCCTCAATCTTCTAAATTCTAGCGAGTACAAACCAAGTCTATCCAGTCTTTCTTCATATGAAAGTCCTGACATCCCAGGAATCAGTCTGGTGAACCTTCTCTGTACTCCCTCTAGGGCAAGAATGTCTTTCCTCAGATTAGGAGACCAAAACTGTATGCAATACTCCAGGTTATGAGCCTCTCCCTCTGTACAAATGTCCACTCCTCAGCCCCGGACCCCACCATGAAGCTCTGAGAGCCCGTGTATCCTGCGGTTGAATAAGGACCATTGAGCCGAGGAGCAGAATTAGGCCCTCCACCAATCGATCATGGCCGATCTATTCTTCCCTCTCAACCCCATTCTTCTGCCATATTCCCGTAACCTTCGCCACCCTTTCTAATCAAGAATCTCTCGACCTCCACTTTAAAAGTACCCGATGACATGGCCTCTATTGCCGTCTGTGGCAATGAATTCCACAGATTCGCCACCCGCTGGCTAAAGAAATTCCTCCTCGTCTCCGTTCTAAAGGTGCGTTCTTTAATTCCGAGGCTGTGCCCTCGGGTTCCTAACTCTCCCACTTCTGGCAACATCCTCTCCACATCCACTCTATCTTGGCCTCTTGTTCACTCGATAGAAACTTCAGTTATACTTGCTTTTAATGAACGGTTCACAAATTGAGATCATCAACACATCTTTCCTGGATTTTCTGATCACAGCGTGATGTGCCATGTCCAATTAAATCTCCATGTCCAGTAGTATTGCGTCTTATTTCTGACCTGCTGATGTTTCGCTGATGTTTCACCTCACTTTTCCTATCTGTAAAAAAAAGTGCTCTCCTATAGCTTGTTGGATAGACTGCTGGATCCCACCCATACTCAAGGCTTAGGATTTTTTGTACCAAAAGATTGGGAACCATTGGGAGAGAATTTTTATGGTATTGATCATAATTCATTTTAATGATTGAATGAATGAATGAATGAATGAATGTATGAATGAATGAATGAATGCATGTATGAATGAATGAGTTTATTGGCTAAGTGTTCACATACAAAAAATACGAGGAATTTGTAGCATATATTAACGGAGCATATCTATAGAAGATACTGTGTACAGTTTGGGTCACATCACAGGAAAGATATGTGATAATGCCAGAACAGAAACATTTCAGGAAAGATTGGATAACCTGAGAGTATTTTATATGGAATTGAGGAGGCTGAGAGATGTATTAAATAAGGCATTTTAGTGGTCTGAGAAACGACTACTGGAGTTTTCAACAGATCTTGATTCAAAAGTTCGATATCCAGTATACAGGTTCTTCAGACACGTCTGCCCACAACGGTGGTCAGCACTGAATTAACGCGCGCAAGTGAAAAACCGCGCGGAAAAAGCAACCCCTCCCAAGTCAGGTGACCGCGGCTTCCGAACGCCGGGTTCGATCTCTGCGTGCGCTAGCAGGCACCGCTACAGTGTCTTCAATTGTGAAGGTTTCAATATATGGAAAGAGCCTATTTTCCTTAGTAGAGGGGGCAGAGAGTTGATACATGGATTAGAGTTATGTAGTGGGATTCTAGAACTTGCTATCTGAAAGGTGGTAGAAAAAAACTCCCATCACATTTAAACAACACTTGGATGTAAACGTAAATAGTCATTACCTTTCAGGTTAAGGATTTAGTGTGATAACGTTCAATTCTATACTCAATGCTCTGATTTATAAAGGCCAGCACACCTGAAGGTTCAATGGTTGGGTATTAATGGTGGAGTAGCAAGATGGATTCAACAGTGGCTGAATGGGAGATGCCAGAGAGTAATGGTGGATGGTTGTTTGTCAGGTTGGAGGCCAGTGACGAGTGGGGTGCCACAGGGATCTGTGTTGGGTCCACTGTTGTTTGTCATGTACATCAATGATCTGGATGATGGTGTGGTAAATTGGATTAGTAAGTATGCAGATGATACTAAGATAGGTGGGGTTGTGGATAATGAAGTAGATTTCCAAAGTCTACAGAGAGATTTATGCCATTTGGAAGAATGGGCTGAAAGATGGCAGATGGAGTTTAATGCTGATAAGTGTGAGGTGCTACATCTTGGCAGGACAAATCAAAATAGGACGTACATGGTAAATGGTAGTGAGTTGAGGAATTCAGTTGAACAGAGGGATCTAGGAATAACTGTGGCCAGTTCCCTGAAGGTGGAATCTCATATAGATGGGGTGGTAAAGAAAGCTTTTGGTGTGCTGGCCTTTATAAATCAGAGCATTGAGTATAGAAGTTGGGATGTAATGTTAAAATTGTACAAGGCATTGGTGAGGCCAGTTCTGGAGTATGGTGTACAATCTTGGTCGCCTAATTATAGGAAGGATGTCAACAAAATAGAGAGAGTACAGAGGAGATTTACTAGAATGTTGCCTGGGTTTCAACAACTAAGTTACAGAGAAAGGTTGAACAAGTTAGGTCTTTATTCTTTGGAGTGCAGAAGGTTAAGGGGGGACTTGATAGAGGTCTTTAAAATGATGACAGGGATAGACAGAGTTGACGTGGACAAGCTTTTCCCATTGAGAGTAGGGAAGATTCAAACAAGAGGACATGACCTGAGAATTAAGAGACAGAAGTTTAGGGGTAACATGAGGGGGAACTTCTTTACTCAGAGAGTGGTAGCTGTGTGGAATGAGCTTCCAGTGGAAGTGGTGGAAGCAGGTTCAATTTTATCATTAAAAAATAAATTGGATAGGTATATGGACGGGAAAGGAGTGGAGGGTTATGGTCTGAGTGCAGGTAGATGGGACTAGGGGAGAATAAGTGTTCGGCACAGACTAGAAGGGCCGAGATGGCCTGTTTCCGTGCTGTAATTGTTATATGGTTATAAAGAGGGAATAAACTGGGTAGCACTTTCACAACAAGCACAGATACAATATGTTGAATCAGAGGCCCTCCTATGCATTATATTACTTCTAATTCTGACTCAAAGACAATTTTCTTTGTCGGAGACACTCATCTGCTGGATTATCTAGATCGTTGCGTTGCGTTGCCATCTTACAAGCATACCCAGAAGGAAAGAACTTGAAACTTCCTTCTTGGTAATAGAAACTAATTATTGACTGCCACCTTGTGAATAAATATACATGGAACATTTGTAACAGATGGAACCACATGAAGACTGATCTTCAGTGCTGTCATTGCGGACAATAATACAATGTGTGCATTTTTCAGTACTCATCCTCCCACTAGTACAACCCATCTTCATTTCTTCTTCATTTTGCCATACTGTTTCTTTTGCGATGCACCACCTTCTTACTGCACTTTGCATTTTTAAGTTCCTTTTCTCTTCATGCTTGGGTGCAAACTCGCCATGTCTCTGTGCATTCATTTGCTGGTTCGTCCCGTGTATGCGGTGTGTGCTTTAACATCAAATCTTCCCTCTGTAAGCGTGTGGTGCCCATCATGATATACAGTACCCTGGATATTATCAGAATACCCACAATGGCCCATGTACCTGTAAAGTAGAGGTACAACAAACCAGGAATGGGCCCTTCCCTCTTTACCTGATTCACACCAGTTATCTTCATTGCATAAGGTTCTCCATTGATGTTTTGCACTGCAAATGTGCAAATGGGCGAGGCCTCGGTCTAATATCTGGTCAAGAGATGGACAGCTTGCAGTGCAGAAATCTCTGGACATTGCAATTACAGTCTGAGATATTTGCTACAGGGCTTGAACCTACAATATCAGACTCAGCCATGTGAATGCTGAGTTTAGACAGCCCGATAACAGATAACAGATAACAGGTCAGGGAAATGAAACAGCAAGTGCCCAGGCCTCAATTTTAGCCCAGATAGATAAACCACGTGGGGGGAGGGCGCTGATTTGAGGTTGGAAAACCCAACAGAATGGGTTTCCTGTTCTTCCTGCTTTTTTGTTAACTGCAGGACCTATTTATTTTTCTTTCTGATGGCTTTCCACATGGCAGTCTAATTGGCAAGATGGAGGTCCATCAGGAGGGAAGCCAGCAGCACAAGGCCCCAACCAAGATGAACAGGTAGGTGTGGTAGGGGAGAGACGACGGGTGCTTTCTGTACTGCAGGTGGTGAGAGGCTTTGTGAGCGCGATGGTGTGCAAGTAGTTGAGATGGTGGCGGGGTGTGCCAGTCGGGAGCAGTCGTGGAGGTGGTGTTGGGAAGGAGGCACATGTGGTGGTCAAGATGGGGAGACCATGGTAGGATGGTAAGGTTATTGGCGGCCTTGTTCTGTCTAGAATAGACACTGCAACATATCTAACAGGTGGGCCTGACATGTTCAACCCTTCAAGATTCAATGTTATTGCCACAAGAGACATTAAAACAAACACTCAAGACAGACTTAAAATAATAAAAACAGAAGGGACAAGACAGACTGCTCACGAGGCGGCCATTACGGGCGCCACCCGGTGGTGAAACCTTCTCATCACATGATGAGTTTCTCAGGTCTGAAAACTTGGCCAATGTAGGTTAATAATTAAATCACATGGAGCCCTACTTTTTCAGTTTAGTTTAGATACTCAGCGCGGAAAAAGGCCCTTCGGCCCACCGAGTCCGTACCGGCCAGCGATTCCCACACACTAGCACCATAGTACACACGATAGGGACAATTTACATTTACACCAAGTCAATTAACCTACAAACCTGTACGTCTTTGGAGTGTGGGAGGAAACCGAAGATCTTGGAGAAATCCCACGTGGTCACGGGAAGAACGTGCAAACTCCGTACAGACAGCACCCGTAGTCAGGATCGAACCCGGGTCTCCAGCGCTGTATGGCAGCAACTCTACCACTGCGCCACCATAATTTTTAAATTACCAAATTGTCTCTCCTTTGAAGTGAGTGGGTTTAAATGACTTGGGTCGCTATTTCAATTTCTTTTCATTTTAATCTTATTCTTTTCCCAACTCACTAATTGTTAGGTATTATTATCATTCAGCAGAAAGTGATTCCTTAACTCCTCGGCCTCCAAATAGCAAGCTTTTATGTTTGGCTTATTCTGCTCTTGTTTCACTCCAGGCATTGAATAGGTTGAGTGAAGCAGATTGGTACTCTCTTGTTGCAGAGTCCCAGCGGGAGCAACTGTGATTCAGAGCTTTGTGCAGACCAGCAGCACAAGGATTTCATTCCGATGTGAATTGAATCCTCATTTTTATTTTGAAAGAAAAACTGAGCAGTTTGTAATTTGTTTTGTATGATGAATGCTAGCTGGCAGTGAGAGGTGTGAAGGCAGGTTTGACTGAATAATCTGACTGCAGATTCATACATTAAGCCTGTCTTCTGCAGGAGCAATGGGAAAGGTCAGAAACTATTAATAAAAACATCACCTGAGGAAAATCCCCATCTAAAAGTCTCAGGGCATTTTTAGAGAAGTGGAGAACATGAGAGCCTGATATCGCATCAGGGATTACTGAGGCTAAGGAAATGGAATTAGGAAATCAAGAGAAATAAGTTGGATAGTGTTAATGTGCGGGGATCGCTGGTCGGTGGGACAAAGGGCCCGTTTCCACACTGTATCGCTAAAAAAATCTATTGGCTTCTCATGCATCATTTTTCATGTTGTCTGGCTCCTAATATCTGGATTGTTTACATAGAAACATAGACAAATAGATGCAGGAGTAGGCCATTCGGCCCTTCCAGCCAGCACCGCCATTCAACATGATCATGGCTGATCATCTAAAATTAGTACCCCTTTCCTTCATTCTCTCCATATCCCTTAATTCCTTATACCAAAGAGTAAATCTAATGCCATCTTGAAAACATTCAGTGAATTGGCCTCCACTGCCTTCCGTGGCAGAACATTCAACAGATTCACAACTTTCTGGGTGAAAAAGTTTTTCCTCATCTCCGTCTTACCCCTTATTCTTAAACTGTGACCCCTGGTCTGGGCACCCCAAACATCGGGAACAATTTTCCTGCATCCAGCCTGTCCAAAGAATTTTATATGTTTCTATAAGATCCGCTTTCACCCTTCTAAATTCCAATGAATACAAGCTCAGTCGACCCATTCTTTCATCATATGTCAGCCCTGCCATCCCGGGAAATAACCTGGTGAACCTACGCTGCACTCCCTCAATAGCAATAATGTCCTTCCTCAAATTAGGAGACCAAAATTGTACACAATACTCCAGGTGCAGTCTCACCAGGGCCCTGTACAACTGCAGTAGGACCTCCTTGCTCCTAAACTCAAATCTGCTCGCAATGAAGGCCAACATGCCATTAGCTTTCTTCACTGCCTGCTGTACCTGCATGCTTACTTTCAGTGACTGATGTACAAGCACACCCAGGTTCCCCTTTTTCCTAATATGACACCATTCAGATAATAATCTGCCTTCCTGTTTAGCCTCACATTTATCCACATTATACTGCATCTGCCATACATCTGCCCAATCACCCTGCAGCCTCTAAACATCCTCCTCGCAGCTCACACCGCCACCCAGCTTTGTGTCATCCGCAAACCCGGAGATGTCACTTTCCCCTCCGTACTCCCTATATCTTTCCTGCTTTGAGACATTCTCGAACTTGGCTTGATGTGCAAGATATTAGGCAGTACAGAGCACACACTTACTCTTCTTTCTTTTAGGCAGTCCCTTGAGACCGTGAATAACATATTCCATTCTGGTTCTCTTCAGTTCTGGAGTGGCTGATGAGGCCAATGTGGAAACTGCATCCACTTCTGCATGGGAGGCATCAGATAGGGAGGTGTGTTTCCCCCCACTGCCTACTCTAGACTGTGTGGTCCCGATTCATGGAGGTTCTTGGGGCCATCCTGAGTGTTCCTCCTCTGTTTAACCCTGTGGGCCAGAGATTTCCAGCCATCACTGGTGATGCTGCATTATTTCTCAAAGCTTTGACCATATCTTTGTATCTTTTTCAAAGTCTGCATGTGCAGGGCTTGGAAGAGAGAGTCTGTTTTGTGGTCATTTGGGTGAAGCATAAGAATGACATGGCTTGTCCAATGGAGCCAACCATGTGCAACTAGACCCTTAATGCTGGAGATATAGGTTTGAAGAAGACACTGGCAATGGGCTGCATGTCTTTCCAGTGAATTTGGAGGATTTTGTGGAGTATGCGTGGTGGTATATTACCAGTGTCCTAAGTTGAAGATAGTCCATGTTTCAGAAGCACATGGGAGACCAGTGATCGCTGCTGTCTAATCTTGTCTCAGATCTGAGGCCTTAAAACACATTTTTTCTCAATCCACCAAAGATCCTGCTAAAATAAGATATTGCAATATGATCTTGTGAAGCATCTCTCTGGTCACTTTTGTCTGACTTGTCCTCTGACTGTCCAGGATATCAACTTTCAATTCATTGGCAATCTTGAGTTTCTGCCAGCATTGACTGGTAAGGGTTTACCATCATATTTTCCTCAAACCACCAACAGTTGTGCTGTAAATTGCAACACTTGGGAGGAAAGGGTACTTCTCTTTTGAATTTGCACGATCAAACCCAACCTGTGACCACATGTAATAACCATCATCACCAAGTGCTTCGGGAGGCTGGTCCTGGCACACCTCAAAGGCTGCCTACCCCCCACACTGGACCCCTATCAGTTCGCCTACCGCAAGAACAGGAGTACGGAGGATGCCGTCTCAACGGCACTTCACTCTGCCCTCTCCCACCTCGACAACAGAGACACCTACGTGAGAATGCTGTTCATCGATTATACCTCTGTTATGCGGCCGTTACATAGAAACATAGAAACATAGAAATTAGGTGCAGGAGTAGGCCATTCGGCCCTTCGAGCCTGCACCGCCATTCAATATGATCATGGCTGATCATCCAACTCAGTATCCCGTACCTGCCTTCTCTCCATACCCCCTGATCCCCTTGGCCACAAGGGCCACATCTAACTCCCTCTTAAATATAGCCAATGAACTGGCCTCAACTACCCTCTGTGGCAGAGAGTTCCACAGATTCACCACTCTCTGTGTGAAAAAAGTTCTCCTCATCTCGGTTTTAAAGGATTTCCCCCTTATCCTTAAGCTGTGACCCCTTGTCCTGGACTTCCCCAACATCGGGAACAATCTTCCTGCATCTAGCCTGTCCAACCCCTTAAGTAGTTACACTACTTAACTCTGCACCTAGGTGATTGCTAGTCACCCCCCCCCCCCCCCCCCCCCCCCCCCCCCCCCCCCCCCCCCCCCCCCCCCCCCCCCCCCCCCCCCCCCCCCCCCCCCCCGGACACTCCTTCCCCCAGAAAAAATTGCACTACTACTACTGTATGTACGTAGATATATTTATTACTCATTATTCTATGTCCGCTCTTCTGGGTGAGATGCTAACTGCATTTCGTTGTCTCTGTACTGTACACTGCACAATGGCAGTAAAGATTGAATCTGAATCTGAAGGAGCAGCAGACCAAAGATCGACAGAAAGAGCTGGAGTAACCCAGGCAGCATCCCTGGAGAAAATAGATAGGTGACGTTTCGGGTTGGGACTCTTCTTCAGACTGCTCCAGAGACTTTTCTCCAGAGATGCTGCCTGAACCACTGAGTTACTCCAGCATTTTGTGTCTATCTGTGACCACATGGGTTTCCGCTGGATGCTCCCCTTCCCCCCCATATCCCAAACACATGCTGGTTTAGTGTGTTATACGGATGCTGTAAATTGCCCCATGGTAGCTGATGGTGGAATTGACGGCCATTTGAGTGGGTTTAAAGTTGCAATTAAATAAATCGGAGAATGAGAATGTGCTTCCAGACATGTCATGCTTACAAAATTCTTAAGGGGTCGGACAGGCTAGATGCAGGCAGATTGTTCCCGATGTTAGGGAAGTCCAGGACAAGGGGTCACAGCTTAAGGATAAAGGGGAAATCCTTTAAAACCGAGATGAGAAGAACTTTTTTCACGCAGAGAGTGGTGAATCTCTGGAACTCTCTGCCACAGAGGGTAGTTGAGGCCAGTTCATTGGCTATATTTAAGAGGGAGTTAGATGTGGCCCTTGTGGCTAAGGGGATCAGGGGGTATGGAGAGAAGGCAGGTACGGGATACTGAGTTGGATGATCAGCCATGATCATATTGAATGGCGGTGCAGGCTCGAAGGGCCGAATGGCCTACTCCTGCACCTAATTTCTATGTTTCTATGTTTTCTATGCTGCTGCAAGTGGGAATTTCATTGTTACGTTTTCAGTACATATGGCAATTAAACACTATTAATGACTCCTTGAGAAGTATGAAATATGAACAAAAATGCTCCATGTTTGTGCTCTGAAGAGAGTTTGCAGGAATATATGTGGCTCACTGCCACAACAATGTGATTGTACACAAAAATGCTGGAGAAACTCAGCGGGTGCAGCAGCATCTATGGAGCGAAGGAAATAGGCAACGTGAAACGTTGCCTATTTCCTTCGCTCCATAGATGCTGCTGCACCCGCTGAGTTTCTCCAGCATTTTTGTGTACCTTCGATTTTCCAGCATCTGCAGTTCCTTCTGATTGACTGAGTGTGAAGCAATTCAATGCCAGGGCCTTTGGGAAAAGCAGTAAGCCCCAGACTAGTCAGCAACCCCATGTCCCGAGAGAACAAATAAAAAGGGCCATGGAAATGTACCCTTGACTTTAAACTTTAGAGATACAGATACAGCCCTTAGGCCCACCGAGCCACTACACACCGGGGACAATTTACAATTTCTACTGAAGCCAATTAACATACAAAGCTATACGCGTTTGGAGTGTGGGAGGAAACCGCAGCACCCGGAGAAAACCCACGCGGTCACAGGGATAACGTACAAACTCCACACAGACAGCACCCATAGTCAGGATCAAACCCGGGTCCCTGGCGCTGCAAGGCACTGTGCTGCCCTCTGAGCGTTTACTTAGATAACTTAGGATCTTATAGAAACTTACAAAATTCTTAAGGGGTTGGTCAGGCTAGATGCAGGAAGATTGTTCCCGATGTTGGGGAAGTCCAGAACAAGGGGTCACAGTTTAAGGATAAGGGGGAAATCTTTTAGGACCGAGATGAGGAACATCATTTTTCACACAGAGAGTGGTGAATCTCTGGAATTCTCTCCCGCAGAAGATAGTTGAGGCCAGTTCATTGGCTATATTTAAGAGGGAGTTAGATGTGGCCCTTGTGGCTAAACATAGAAACATAGAAACATAGAAATTAGGTGCAGGAGTAGGCCATTCGGCCCTTCGAGCCTGCACCGCCATTCAATATGATCATGGCTGATCATCAAACTCAGTATCCCGTACCTGTCTTCTCTCCATACCCCCTGATCCCCTTAGCCACAAGGGCCACATCTAACTCCCTCTTAAATATAGCTTAAATATAAAGGGATCAGGGGGTATGGAGAGAAGGCAGGTACGGGATACTGAGTTGGATGATCAGCCATGATCATATTGAATGGCGGTGCAGGCTCGAAGGGCCGAATGGCCTACTCCTGCACCTATTAACTATGTTTCTATAAGAGTTTCATGTTTAAAATCCTATTTTGTTTAAGTAGATATTTTAAATGGTCACAACATCCACTGCAATCTGGAATGTGAAATTGTTCAGCACCAAGTGTTTGGTATTCATTAGACATGTTACGTACGTACGCCACACATTGAGTACAAGGTCATATCTCTGTTGTGGGGCACTCACTCAAAGTCGAACTGTAAGGACTCTTACTGCCACCTTGTGGGAGTATTGGATAGTTCAGATTCTCACTGGAAAGAACACCAATGATCAAGTCAATTTACAATTTAATAAATCAGTCTTCATGTGGAGGCTCGACCTGAAACGTCGACTTACTCCTTCCTTTTGGCTCCACAGATGCTGCTTGAACCATTGAATTTGTCCAGCATTCTGTTTTTGACCTAAATTTCAGCATCTGCGGTCTTTTTTGGCTTCATCAAGTAGATCTTACATAGAAACATGGAAAATAGGTGCAGGAGTAGGCCATTCGGCCCTTCGAGCCTGCACCGCCATTCAATATGATCATGGCTGATCATCCAACTCAGTATCCTGTACCTGCCTTCTCTCCACACCCCCTGATCCCTTTAGCCACAAGTGCCACATCTAACTCCCTCTTAAATATAGCCAATGAACTGGACTCAACTACCTTCTGTGGCAGAGAATTCCAGAGATTCACCACTCTCTGTGTGAAAAATGTTTTTCTCATCTCTTTCCCCTTTATCCTTAAACTGTGACCCCTTGTTCTGGACTTCCCCAACATCGGGAACAATGTTCCTGCATCTAGCCTGTCCAACCCCTTAAGAATTTTGTAATTTTCTATATGATCCCCCCTCAATCTTCTAAATTCTAGCGACTACAAGCCGAGTCTATCCAGTCTTTCTCCATATGAAAGTCCTGACATCCCAGGAATCAGTCTGGTGAACCTTCTCTGTACTCCCTCTATGGAAAGAGTGTTTTGACTTGTTAAATTATCTTGTTAACTTATTAAAGGGAACAGACCCATAGAATCATGCAGCATGGAAGCAGGCCCTTCAGCCCACCTTGCCCCTGCTGACCAAGATGCCCCCATCTACTGCCCTCGTTTGGCCCATATCCCTTGCCTATCCATGTACTTGTCCAATTTTTCTTTTAAATGATGATATAGTACTAGAGGTATAAGTAATAGAAGTATTGTTACACTACATCTTGTTTAATGGGATGATTTTGTGATTAGAATTCCAGGTTTCATGGAATGCAATCAAGAAAATAGTTGCTGAAGGTAGACACGAAAAGCCGGAGTAACTCAGCAGGTCAGGCAGCATCTGTGGAGAAAAGGAATAGGTGACGTTTTGAGTCGAGTCCTTCCTTCAGACTGAGAGTCATGGAGAAGGGAAATGAAAGATATAGACGGTAACATAGATGCAAGATAAGAACAAAGAAACGAAAGATATGCAAAAAAGTAACGATGATCAAGGAAACCATTGTTAGCTGTGGGCTAAGGGAAAACGAGTTTTACAGTTAATGCAACATTTCTCAACTGGGGTTCGCCGGAAGGCTAGGATTCCGCAAGACGTCACTAGGGGCTTCCGAGAGCAATAGGCTAATCATATGTAAATGCATTTTTGTGTTTAATTTCATATTTGTAACGTTACTATACACGTACGGCATTTTGTTGGAAAATTCTTGGGTATTATAATAACGTCTTCAACCTGCTATCTCTATACTTATCTTGGATGCGTGGCAGCGGCCGTTATTGCCACGCGGGCGCGGGTGAGGGTGCGGGACAATGTGGTGGGAAGTTGATCGTGGCGGACCACCATCAGGATCACCAGCGAGGGAAAGGCGTCACCATTCCCCGAGTCCCTGCGATCGATGCAGGAATCACAGGTCTCCATAGACGGCCTCTCCCAGAGGGAGTAATGTCCGCCATGATCAACTTCCCATCACGCTGTCCCGCACCCTCACCCGCGCCCGCGCGGAGATAACGGCCGCCGCCGCAATGTTCTAGAACTTCAAGGAGCCCAGCGGAGCGCTCAGCACGACCTGAGCAGCAGTTTAAAAACGCTAAGTGACAAATTTAAAGAAGTGAAAGTTAAGAAGCCAAGAAGGACAGAAGACAGAACAGGGGTGATGTCACTCACAGCGTGAGCAGAGGCAGGCAGGCAGATCCACTGTGACATCATCAGCGAGACCATCTCATTTATTTACCAAGTTATTTGAAATTTTTGAACATTTTCATAAATAACTCGGGAAATAATGCATCAAATTTTCAGGTGAGGTGATTTTTGACATCATGGCGTAAATCTCTATCGGAATATGTACAAATTTCACCGTTAGTGCGTCGTGTTTTCGAGGAGATGTGAATCAGACAAACAAACACACACACACACACACACAAATACACATATAAATACACACACATCCAAGATCAGAGTTTTATAAGTATAGAGATATGCAGGTCGATTTTTTTAGACAGACAGTGGTGGCTGCCAGGGGTGGTGGTGAAGGCAGATACAATAGTGGCTTTTAGAGAGGCACATAGATTGTCCGGGAATGGAAGAATATGGTTCACATGCAGGCAGAGGACATTAGTTTAACTTGCCGCCATGTTTGGCATGGGCGCTGCGGGTTGAAGTGATTGGTCCTATTCTGTACTGTTGTATGTTCTACGACTATGATGATTGTTTGACAGCACTGTGCGTCTACACGCTGGAGTTTAGAAGGTTGAGGGGGGACCTCATTGAAACTTACAGAATAATAGAAAGGCGTTGATAGAGTAGATGTGGGAAGGATGTTTCCACTGGTGGGAAAGTCTAGGTTAGAGACCATGGCCTCAGAATTAAAGGGTACTCTTTTAGTAAGGTGGTGAGGAGGAACTTCTTTATTCAGAGGGTAGTTAATCTGTGGAACTCATTGCCACAGAGGGCTGTGGAGGCCAAGTCAGTGGATATTTTTTAAGGCAGAGATAGACAAATTCTTGATTAGGTACACAAAAAAATGCTGGAGAAACTCAGCGGGTGCAGCAGCATCTATGGAGCGAAGGAAATAGGCAACGTTTCGGCCCAAAACGTTGCCTATTTCCTTTGCTCCATAGATGCTGCTGCACCCGCTGAGTTTCTCCAGCATTTATGTGTACCTTCGATTTTCCAGCATCTGCAGTTCCTTCTTAAACAGGTTTGTAGGTTAATTGGCTTCAGTAAAAGTGTAAATTGTCCCTAGTGTGTGTAGGTTAGTGTGCGCTGTAGTTCAGCACGGATTCGGTTGGCTAAAGGCCCTGTTTCTGCGTCATTTATCCAGAGTCTATAGTCCAAAGTCTAATCAGCCCTGTGACTTCCAATTTAAACCAAGGTGATGGGCACTGATTTTTGTTTGTCAGCATCTAACGACTGTGCAGTTTTAAATTATATATCTGTAGAAGATATTGTTTTAAGTGAGCTGTAATATACGCATCAGTGTGATGTGAGAGTGTTGTGGCAGCTCAGACAGATCGACAGAATTCTAGGTGTTGAGGGAATCAAGAATTGTGAAGTTTGTCCTGGAACGACTGCTGAAATAAAAGGTCACCTATGATCCAATTGTATGACAGAATGGGCTCAAGGGGCTGAAGGGCCTCTTGCTTATGGTTACATTCATAAAGGTTGAGGTCAGTAGCCGCGGAGTGGATGTGACAGACAATGCAACCCTTATTAATAATAATAATAATAAAGATAATAATAATATATTTTATTGTCATTGCACATAAGCGCAACAAGATTTGGTGTGCAGCTTTCATCTGATGCTATAACATAAATAACTAAAGGAATTTGGATTTAGATATCCCGAGAACATGGATTGTAAAAAGAACAGTAAAATAGTCAAAACAGTTCAAACAGACTAAAGTGCAGATGTGTCAGTGTGACATGACCTTCCGAGGGAGACAGTCCAGGGGGGATGGGGGGCACTCAGCAGGGCCGGTTCAGAGCCGCTATAGCTCTGGGAATGAAGCTGTTCCTGAGTCTGGAGGTTCGGGAGTAGGAGGCCGTGTAATGTCTGCCGGAGGGAAGTAGTTCGAACAGTCCATTACAAGAGTGTGAGGAATCTTTATGGATGCTGACGGCCTTCCTGAGGCACCGTGTGTGGTAGATGCCCTCCAAGGCTGGTAGCTGTGTCCCAATAATCTTCTGCGCTCTGTGACTTGTGTAGGAAGGAAGGACTTATTCTGGACTTGTGTAGGAAGGAACTGCAGATGCTGGTTTAAACCAAACATGGGCACACAAAGCTGGAGTAACTCAGGGGGTCATAGAGCATCTCTGTAAAAAAGGAATAAGTGCTGTTTTGGGTTGAGACCCCTGTTCAGACTCTTCTTCATTCTGGAGTTGTTTGCCCCTGATGTTCAGCGACTGAATCTGTGATTTTTCTCCAATGACCCTCTAAAAATTACCTAAAGGAGCAATCCTTCTTCGTAGTCATCTTGCATCTGAGTTTGTAGATATGAGAAACACACAGGAAGGCTCAATGAAAAGTAGACTGACTTTAATGGATCATTGCTCAATTGGTTTAAGTGGCCTCATGTCAGTATTAAGTTCTCGTGACCATGGCGGACCAGATTGTCCTAAAAACTACATTCAGATGTCATACCTTCCGTTTCTGAGCTTTATTCATCCTGAACCACAGGCCTAAAGGGATGCCCCAACAAAATGTTTAATTTCTGGGAGAATTGGGTGAATTGAGTGGGAGAATTCTACCTCCTGATTGTATGGAGCAACCTCAGGCTGACTCACCCACATCCACTCCCACCATTCCTGCACACCTGCCCCTTATCCTTCAGCCACACTTTAGCTGGCATTGGCACAAGGGTGCCTGAATGGTGCCCTTGGCTCACTTGATAAAAGAAACTTGAACTAAAGGAACATCTTTGGTTACATTGAAACATCCAAGTGGTCACTATAGGAAGCTCAGCAACCAGTCTGAGCCCAGTATGATTCCACACGTTGGAGATGTGATAGGATCTGTCGACGACCATAAGGTGGGGGATCATTTGGCAAGTTAGGTCTTTATTCTTTGGAGCGCAGAAGGTTAAGGGGGGACTTGATAGAGGTCTTTAAAATGATGAGAGGGATAGACAGAGTTGACGTGGATAAGCTTTTCCCACTGAGAGTAGGGAAGATTCAAAAAAGGGGACATGACTTGAGAATTAAGGGACAGAAGTTTAGGGGTAACATGAGGGGGAACTTCTTTACTCAGAGAGTGGTAGCTGTGTGGAATGAGCTTCCAGTGAAGGTGGTGGAGGCAGGTTCGTTTTTATCATTTAAAAATAAATTGGATAGTTATATGGACGGGAAAGGAATGGAGGGTTACGGTCTGAGCGCAGGTGTATGGGACTAGGGGAGAATACGTGTTCGGCACGGACTAGAAGGGTCGAGATGGCCTGTTTCCGTGCTGTAATTGTTATATGGTTATATGGTTATATTGGACACCATAAGGTCATAAGGAATAGGAGTAGAATTAGGCCATTCGGCCCATCAAGTCTACTCCGCCATTCAATCATGGCTGATCTATCTCTCCCTCCTGATCCCATTCTCCTGCCTACTCCCCATAACCCCATACTAATCAAATTCCACAGTGAAATTCTCCTGCTGTCATGGGAATCCGCTCTGGTGAGCCTCACAAGCTCCTATATTTCGTAATTAGTTATTAATGAGAGTGGATGCAACAACTATATGCTTGTCCACATAGGTGTTGCATTGCCATAGTGAAGCCCTGGCATCATAAAGGTGCATCTATCAGCAAGCCTATGAATAATGACATGTTACATGGCGATTGTTCTGGTGATTTAGAAATTTGCCTGGACTGGTCCATTATTGCTTTATAACCACTTGCCAGTGGATGTGGGATGTATATGGGAATCTATCTTGAATCTTTTGACCAGATCTTTGCCTGCCAATCATGCCACCCATTCATTTCTTCCTGTTGTGTTCAAATTCAACTTCCCTTGTTTCTGGGATGAATTCCGCATTCAGTCTTTGCCCTGTTTGTACGAATGTATCAGTTTTGAACTCTATCACTATTTTAATGTCAGTGTCAATTTTAATGACTTTTGCATTGTCACTCCTTTCCTAAACATTCAATGATTAGGCTGACGGATCACTTAGCAAGTTCAGGAAGTTGTATCTTTCACCTTCTGATGTTGTACTTACTCTGGTTGTTAACATTGCAGTTGAAGCTTTTCAAGTATTGCTCGAACAATAAATCTTATCTCAAATCAGATTAACTCACGATGTTGGAAAAAATTGACAGTGCCACTTAAGGGCCTGTCCCACGAGCATGCGACTGCATGCGGCAAGCGCGACCTAACGTGGTCGCTTGAGCTGTACGGCCTCGCGGGGCCGGTCCCACTTCGATCGCCGGAGCCGTATGGAGTTGTGCGGAGCTGGTCCAGACATCGCGCGGGGCTCCAAAAAACTGGCACTGTCCAAAAATTCCGCGCGGCAACGGCCTACCGGCCCGCAGCCGCATTGAGGCCGTACACAGCGCCCCGACGGGCGTGCGCAACGTCTCGATGCCGTACGCAGCGTCCTGACACTGCGGACTTCGCTCGAACTTCACGTCAACTCGTACGGGATCACTCGACCTCCGCGCGACCCTCGCTTCCGGTTTGGTCGCGCTTGTCGCATGCAGTCGCATGCTCGTGGGACAGGCCCTTAAATCTTAAACATAGACATAGAAAAGAGGTGCAGGAGTAGGCCATTTGGCCCTTCAAGCCTGCACCGCCCTTCAATATGATCCTGGCTGATCATCCAACTCAGTATCCTGTACCTGCCTTCTCTCCATACCCCATGATCCATTTAGCCACAAGGGCCACATCTAACTCCCTCTTAAATATAGCCAATGAGCTAGCCTCAACTACCCTCTGTGGCAGAGAATTCCAGGGATTCACCACTCTCTGTGTGAAAAATGTTTTCCTCATCTCGGTCCTAAAGGATTTCCCTTTTATCCTTAAACTGTGACCCATTGTTCTGGACTTCCCCAACATTGGGAACAATCTTCCTGCATCTAGCCTGTCCAACCCCTTAAGAATTTTGTAAGTTTCTATAAGATCCCCCCTCAATCTTCTAAATTCTAGAGAGTTGTAAAGGATGGAGCTTCATCTAATCCCATTTTTACTTTCTATCTTATTTAATTGTGTCAATGAATAATCCCTTTGATAATGTCCATGGGGTTCACAGACACATTCTGCGCTGCTGTTGCTGTAATAAGGGCAATTAATAATGCATTCACTTTGTGTTTTCTTTGCAGGACGGATGGTCTCAGTATCATTTTGTGGCCACATCTTCTACAATAGAACGAGACAGGCAGAGACCCTACTCTTCGTCACGCACTCCCTCCATATCACCAGTCAGGATGTCCCCGAACAATCGCTCAGGTAAGCTGCAACACCACACAGATCGATTCCCAAACTGCTGGCATTTTAATTGCACACATTGCAAAGTGAAGCTCCTACTATTTAAATTTGAAAAAAAAAGAAAAACAAATCAATAAAAAGCCAGCGTTCAACCAGGTTTACAAAGGAGCACAGAAGGCAGCTACTGGTCTACTGTGCTTATGCTGGCTCTCTGAAATAATTGACCAATTAGTCCCCACTTTCCCTTAGCCCTATAAATCACACCAGTGGATAATCTATTATCCTTTAATAATTTCCCCGGTGATCAGCAGACCCAGTGTGTGTTCAATTCCTCTTTCAAAATCCTGTTTCCACCTCATTCTGGATCAGATTAATTTGTTACCTAAGAAAACCTTCTCAAGATCTCTCTTTGTTGCTAACACTCTTAAATTTGTGTCCATGTGTTATGAAACGTCCCGTATGTACCATAGTTTGCTCTGCTCTTGTTCCTTGGTGTCCGTGGACCCATATAGTCATGAGGTCAGCCCCATGAGGTGTATTATATGTGTGTGTGTCTGTGTGCATATGTATATATATATATGTGTGCGTGTGTGCGTGTATATATGTATAGAAATATGTGTGTGTGTGGGTATGTGTGTGCGTGTGTGTGTATATATGAATATATATATATATATGTGTGCGTGTATATATGTATATATATATAGAAATATGTGTGCGTGTGTGTGTATATAAATGTGTGTGTATATATATATATATATATGTTTGTGTGTATATGTATATATATACACTAGACTAAGTGGGACCCGTTGGGTCCCAGCATCACACAGGAGGGCTGTTCATCCAACGCAATATTCCACCTTTCCACCAATTCTAATATTGGTGGCCAGTTGGGGGGGGGGCTTTCTGGAGCCCTAGTATGGGTGTTGTGGGCTGAAGGGACTGGTTTCCAGAGGGCTAGTATGCAAATTGTGCGCCAAATGGATTCTTGGGCCGGCGTCTCAGTCAATCAAGCCTGTTGTGCTGGCAACTCACTCACTCACGGCTGGTGGGCTGGTAGTTGACTCACGGCTAATCCTTGAAATTCTATTTCAAGCAGGGTAGAAGTCCACCAAATTCAGCCAAAGCAAACAAGCCACCATTTGCAGTAATAGTGCCTTTCAACTTCATGCTACCATTAGCAGTAAATAGTGCCTTTCAACCAAGTCAAAGCTCCCAAGTCACCATTTGCAGTAAGTAGTGCCTTTCAACTTCAAGCCACACCCAAGACACACCCAAGCCATCATTTGCAGTAAGTAGTGCCTTTCAAATTCGTCAAAGCACCCAAGTCACCATTTGCAGTAAGTAGTGCCTTTCAACTTCGTCAAAGCACCCAAGCCACCATTTGCAGTAAGTAGTGCCTTTCAACTTCAAGCCAAAGCGACCAATCCAACATTTGCAGTAAGTGCCTTTCAACTTCATGCCACCATTTGCACTAAGTGGTGTCTTTCATCTTCAAGCCAAAGCAACCAAGCCACCATTTGCAGTAAGTAGTGCCTTTCAACTTCAAGCCAAAGCTCCCAAGCCACCATTTGCAGTAATAGTGCTTTTCAACTTCATGCCACCATTTGCAGTAAGTAGTGCCTTTCAATTTCAAGACACACCCAAGCCAAGCCAACCAGGGGAGGGGAGGGGAGGGTGGGGGGCGCTTTCTGGAGCGCTAGTATGAACCATTTTAGAACCAATAGACACTTTTTTGCAAGCTTTAGAACCAATATACTTTTTTTGCAAGCTTTAGAACCAATAGACGTTGTTTTGCAAGCTTTAGAACCAATAGACTTTTTTTGCAAGCTTTAGAACCAATAGACATTTTTTGCAAGCTTTAGAACCAATAGACATTCGGGAACGGCTTGAGTTGGAGGACAGCGCCTCCCGTGGAGGCTAGGGGTAGGGAACGGGCGCGTAGGGGAGCAGACCCAACGGATCTGCACTTGGTCTAGTATATATATATATTTCTAAATCAGTGCGTGTGTGTGTAGATATATTTTATATTGAGGAATCAATCATTGCTTTTCATAAACAGTTTCCAGATCTGTCTAGTGACTCCCTCCTGCCTGCTGCTCTAATGGAGCACAATCTTTGTTTACACAAATGCTCCTTGTGCTTTCAAGACCTATCACTCTTGTAAAATCTAAGTTTGTCATTTACCATCATTTCGTTTAGGTTTTAAATGTATAATATGTTTATTAGTTCATATTAGTGCTTAGTAGAACATGGATATGTTTATTTGGAAATAAAGGACACAGAGTGCCAGAGTAACACAACAGGTCAGGCAACATCTCTGGAGAGCATGGATAGGTGATGCATTTCGTTGTCTCTGTAGGACAATGACAAATAAAATTGAATCTGAATCTGAATCTGATGTTTTAGGTCAGAAACCAGCATCAGCAATTCCATGTTTCTGTATGTTTATTTGGTTTGATTTGGTTTATTATTGTGTATGTACTGAGGAACAGTTTTTACGTGCTATCCAATTCAATCAGATCATACTCTACCTGAATACAATCAAGTCTTACACAAGTAAAACAAAGCGAAAAATACCAGAGTGAAGAAAATAATTTAATAGATGAGTTGGATGCAAGGGAGAAGACCTTAGCGACATCCATTCAGTAACTTCATGTTCCAATAGAAACAGAAAATAGGTGCAGGAGTAGGCCATTTGAGCCAGCATCACCATTCAATATGATCATATAACCATATAACAATTACAGCACGGAAACAGGCCAACTCGGCCCTTCTAGTCCGTGCCGAACACTTATTCTCCCCTAGTCCCATCTACCTGCACTCAGACCATAACCCTCCATTCCTTTCCCGTCCATATACCTATCCTATTTATTTTTAAATGATGAAATCGAACCTGCCTCCACCACTTCCACTGGAAGCTCATTCCACACAGCTACCACTCTCTGAGTAAAGAAGTTCCCCCTCATGTTACCCCTAAACTTCTGTCTCTTAATTCTCAGGTCATGTCCTCTTGTTTGAATCTTCCCTACTCTCAATGGGAAAAGCTTATCCACGTCAACTCTGACTATCCCTCTCATCATTTTAAAGACCTCTATCAAGTCCCCCCTTAACCTTCTGCACTCCAAAGAATAAAGACCTAACTTGTTCAACCTTTCTCTGTAACTTAGTTGCTGAAACCCAGGCACCATTCTAGTAAATCTCCTCTGTACTCTCTCTATTTTGTTAACATCTTTCCTATAATTTTGGCGACCAAAATTGTACGCCATACTCCAGAATTGGCTTCACCAATGCCTTGTACAATTTTAACATTACATCCCAACTTCTATACTCAATGCTCTGATTTAAAAAGGCCAGCACACCAAAAGCTTTCTTTACCACCCCATCTACATGAGATTCCACCTTCAGGGAACTGTGCACAGTTATTCCTAGATCCCTCTGTTCAACTGAATTCCTCAACTCACTACCATTTACCATGTACGTCCTATTTTGATTTGTCCTGCCAAGATGTAGCACCTCACATTTATCAGCATTAAACTCCATCTGCCATCTTTCAGTCCACTCTTCCAAATGGCCTAAATCTCTCTGTAGACTTTGAAAATCTACTTCATTATCCACAACACCACCTATCTTAATATCATCTGCATACTTACTAATCCAATTTACCACACCATCATCCAGATCATTGATGTACATGACAAACAACAGTGGACCCAACACAGATCCCTGTGGCACCCCACTAGTCACTGGCCTCCAACCTGACAAACATCCATCCACCATTACTCTCTGGCATCTCCCATTCAGCCACTGTTGAATCCATCTTGCTACTCCACCATTAATACCCAACAATTGAACCTTCTTAACCAACCTTCCATGAGGAACCTTGTCAAAGGCCTTACTGAAGTCCATATTTTCAACATCCACTGCTTTACCCTCATCAATTTCCCGAGTAACATCTTCACAAAATTCAAGAAGATTAGTCAAACATGACCTTCCAGGCACAAATCCATGTTGACTGTTCCTAATCAGATCCCGTTTATCCAGATGCTTATATATTATCTCTAAGTATCCTTTCCATTAATTTGCCCACCACTGACGTCAAACTAACAGGTCTATAATTGCTAGGTTTACTCTTAGAACCCTTTTTAAACAATGGAACAACATGCAGAGTACACCAATCCTCCGGCACTATTCCCGTTTCTAATGACAATTGAAATATTTCTGTCATAGCCCCTGCTATTTCTACACTAACTTCCCACAATGTCCTAGGGAATATCCTGTCAGGACCTGGAGACTTATCCACTTTTATATTTTTCAAAAGAGTCAGTACTTCCTCTTTTTTGAATCTCATAGTTTCCATAGCTACTCTACTTGTTTCCCTTACCTCACATCATTCAATATCCTTCTCCATGGTGAATACCGAAGAAAATAAATTGTTCAATATCTCCCCCATCTCTTTTGGCTCTGCAGATAGCTGTCCACTCTAACTCTCTAATGGACCAATTTTATCCCTCGTTATCCTTTTGCTATTAATGTTGAAACCCTTTGGATTTACTTTCACCTTACTTGCCAAAGCAACCTCATATCTTCTTTTAGCTTTTCTAATTTATTTCTTAAGATTCTTTTTACATTCTTTATACTCCTCAAGCACCTCATTTACTCCATGCTGCCTATAATTAGTGTAGATCTCTCTCTTTTTCCGAACCAAGTGTCCAATTTCCCTTGAAAACCATGGCTCTTTCCAATTTTTACTATTTCCTTTCAACCGAACAGGGACATAAAGATTCTGTACTCTTAAAATGTCATCTTTAAATGTCATAAATTTCATCATAACTGAACATTCAAAACAATATGGGTCTCGACCCAAAACGTCACCCATTCCTTCTCTCCAGAGATGCTGCCTGTCCCGCTGTGTTACTCCAGCTTTTTGTGTCTATCTTCAGTATCTCATTCCTGATTTTTCCCCCACATCCCTTGATTCTATCAGACTTAAGAGCTATATCTAACTCCCTCTTGAATACATCCAGTGAAATGGGTACCACTGCCTTCTGTGACAGAGAATTCCAGATTCACAGCTCTCTGCGTGAAAATGTTTTTCCTCATCTAAGTCCTAAATGGCCTACCCCTTATTCTTAAACTGTGATCCTCTGGTTCTGGACTCCCCCAACATCGAGAATATATTTCCTGCATCTAGCCTGTTCCATCCCTTAATAATTTTGTATGTTTCTATAAGATTCACTCTCATCCTTCCAAATTCCAGTGAACACAAGCCCAGTAGACCCATTCTTTTGGTTAATGAGGATTTGTACACTAAAGCAATTCAGGATTTTGAACTAGTTTTAAATCTGCCACAAATATCTATTGTAGGGAGAAAAACCAAGCTTCTATAGTCTCTCCACATTAATAAAGTATCATTCTGGTGATATTTCATCGATACTGTCACCAGGGTGTGTATGTTAAAGAATAGTGCTTGAATTCCACTACTACTCCAGCTAACTGATGAGTGATAAGAGTTTATTATAGCCTCCTTGCTTTGTGTTTAATGTCCTCACAAAATAAATCCAGGATCCTGTATCATTTTATACCCTTACTGAATAGCGAAAGTTATATCTTTCAAAAATACCTGATGATTAAATTTCCATTTTAAAGTTGTCATTTGTAGCACTTCAAGTGCGTACTTGTTGAGAATACACGAACAAGTCAACAAAGCACCACTTGTTAATATTCAATTACCTTTCATGTGCTTAAACAAATGAAACAACTCTTAAGTGGTGCAGGGTAACAGTTTGTACAATATACTAACTACTGTTTAAATACAGCTGGTGATTGGAGAAGAGCTTGAAATATCTCAATTCACTACCACTACAAAGAGGAGACTATCTTGATGTATAGCTAAATGCTATTACAAAGCCCTCATATGTAACAGGAAAATTGAGATCACCTGAGTATTTCCAGGAATAAATAGAGGGGACAACTCCATGTTTTGTGTTGGCAAGGATTTTACAGATCATTTATTTAGCATTTCTATTCAGACAGTCAGAGAGGAAAAGTTCTTAATGATAGCTTTGTAACTAAAGAGGGGGGGTGATGGGTGGCTTTAGGAATTCTTTACATAAACGCCTTTATCTTTCTGCTTCTTTTGCTCCTCTAAGGAGCTTCTAAAAACCCGCATTTTGGGGAACCTGAGGGGCAGCATTTTCACACAGTGGGTATTTGGACAAGCTGCCAGAGGAATTAGTTGAGGCGGGTATATGAACAGGAAAGGTTTGGAGGGATACAGGCAAACATGACTACGTTGGATGGGGAATTTTGGCCAGCATGGGTGAGATGGGCGGAAGGGCCTGGTCCCCTGCTCTATGACTCTAAGTCTCAATGTTTCATCCGTCATTTTAGAAGTCACAAGGTAGAATGGAAGCGAGTCATTTTCACCACTGCCTTAGAGAGAAAATAGGAAATAGCAAACGTAACGTTTAATTTATTGATCATTAACTGTTTCTTCCATGTGTTCCGGATTAACTGTGTGGGTGACATCCCTCTAAAATCTTTCAGCTTTTAATTTTAGTAAACAACATTTCTTTAAGTGACGTTAGTGATGAATAATTTCTACTGTGCTGCAGGGAACTCCTCCATCCAGGGAAACCAATATTAAAAGAGAAGTCAGTTTGTAGCATTTACTATCTGTGCCCATCAGATGACCCATGTATTAATATGCTGGCATTAAAATCGGAATGACGAGTGTTAACTCATTTCAAAACAGAATTGATTTTTTTGCAGGCAAATTGAGACGAACATCGCATTGGGTCTTGCGAGATGGATGAATATCATTATATAATTGTATTTCATTGCTCTAAGCTGTGACCTTCTCTGTAAGGAGACACTTGTGTTTTGATTTTAAATAATGTTTGATTATCTGCAGCTTGTGCGGATACTAGCCTGAAGATTGGAATAAAATGGGGGTGGTACAGTGGCACAGGGGTGGAGTGGTTGCTTTACAGCGCCAGAGACCCAGGTTCGATCCTGACTACGGGTGCTGTCTGTTTGTACATTCTCCCCGTGACCACATGGGATTTCTCCGGGTGCTCCGGTTTCTTCCCAGAATTCCAAAGACGTACAGGTTTGTAGGTTAATTGGCTTCGGTAAGAATTGTAACTGTTAGGATGGTGTTAGTGAGCAGGGTGATCGCTGGTCGGTGCGGACTCGGTGGGCTGAAGGGCCTGTTTCCATGCTGCATATCTAAACTAAACTAAAACTAGAACAAACTAAAATAATAACGTTATCCTCATGGAGGTGCATAACCAATATAGTAACTGTTTCATTGTTTCTATTCTTCTCACTTTGTCCCACATTCATTAATAAGATCCTTAAAGCCCTTTTATTATCCTAGCCAAGCAGATGGGAGTCGTTACCTCGTTTGGTCTGGTTTGCTAGATTAGAATAGGATGCCACTTCCACATTTAGTGATTCGATTCATGACATTGAATCTGTCCTATGTAGTTATGTGAAGCCAATGCCACATTCAGTTGCATTTTTTTCATATTTCACAGAACATAGAACAGTACAGCACAAGAACAGGCTGCTCGGCCCACAATGCTTGTGCCAAACTTGATACGAGGTTAAACTGATCTCATTTGCCTGTACATGGACCATATTATCATATGATCCATATTGTCATTGTCACTGCCTGTACACGACTCATGATCCATGTTATGCGCTGAGAGAATGGAGCGGCTGGGCTTGTATACTCTGGAGTTTAGAAGGATGAGAGGCTATCTTTAAGTTCAAGTTCAAGTAACATTTATTGCCACATGTACCAATTGGTACAGTGAGATTTGAGTTACCATACAGCCACACGAATAAAAAGAGCACAATACACGATAGAGTTTAACATAAACATCCCCACACAGCGGAATCAACGTTCCCACAGTGAGGGAAGGCAATAATGTTCAGTCATCTTCCTCACTGTTCACCCGTGGTCGGGGCCATTGAACCCTCCGCAGTCGCCTCTACGGGTGTCCCGATGTACAGGCCCTCTCACCGGGATGATCGGAACTCTGACGTTGGAACAGAAGAACGCTCTCAGCGGCTTGGAGTTTCAGTATTGGCCACTTTCTACCGGAGACCGCGGCTCCCAAAGTCCACAGGCCGAGCTGGGCGGAGCTCCAACACTGGCGACCCTCAGCCACAGATCCCAGGACTCCGCGATGTTAAAGTCAGCGCCGCCCGCGGCTAGAAGTTCCGCAAACCACAGCTCCACGGTGTTAAAGCAGCAGGCCAAACACTCCGGAGCTCCACACGGCGATCCCCGGTAAGGCATCGCCCCACTCCGCGATGGAATCCAGTGCTGCTGAAGCTCTGGGCCGGTCTCCGGCAGGAAAGGCCGCGCCAATCCAGTTGGTAGGCCCCGAGGGGAAGGCGAAGATGCGACTGGGAGAAAAGACGCATCCTCGACCAGGTAGTGACTGGGAAACGGTTTCCTCCTGTCCCCTCCCCCACCCCCCACATAACAAGACAAAGAAACCTCCAAAAACATACTTTTAAACAGACTAAAATTAACAAACAGGGTGAAATGACAAACAGACCGCTGGCGAGGCTGCCGTGCGCGGCGCCACACGATGACACTTATTGAAACATATAAGATTGTTAAGGGTTTGGATACACTAGAGGCAGGAAACATGTTCCCGATGTTGGGGGAGTCCAGAACCTGGGGCCACAGTCTAAGAATAAGGAGTAAGCCATTTAGAATAGAGATGAGGAAACACTTTTTCACACAGAGAGTTGTGAGTCTGTGGAATTCTCTGCCTCAGAGGGCAGTGGAGGCAGGTTCTCTGGATGCTTTCAAGCGAGAGCTAGATAGGGCTCTTAAAAATAGCAGAGTCAGAGGATATGGGGAGAAGGCAGGAACGGGGTACTGATTGGGGATGATCAGCCATGATCACATTGAATGGCGGTGCTGGCTCGAAGGGCCAAATGGCCTACTCCTGCACCTATTGTCTATTGCTTCCATGCTTCATTTCTTTCGAGTGCACTTTCGAGTTCATTTTAAAATTATTTTATTTGTTTTTAAATCGTTGAATGGGCTAGCCCCGCCTTACCTCTCTGAGCTGCTCCACCCATATGCTCCTGCCCGGTGCCTCAGGTCAGCTGATCAGCTGCTCCTTGAGGTACCAAGGTCTAAGCGGGGATAGAGCCTTTTCTGTTGCTGCTCCGGCACTCTGGAACACCTTGCCGTTGCACATCAGACAGGCCCCCTCACTGTCCATCTTTAAATCCACCCTAAAAACTCATTTTTATTCTCTGGCTTTCGACACTGGCTGAGACATTGCTCCTGTTTTTAGTGCTTTTAATGTCTTTCAATTTTTACTGTTTTATAGTCCTTTGTTTTTCGGTTTTTTAATGGTTTGTAATAACTTCTTGTCCACGAGTTCTCATGTACAGCACTTTGTGGCAACTGCAGTTGTTTAAAGTGCTTTATAAATAAAGTTATTATTATTATTATTCATTGACCCTCTTAAATGCCACTATTGTATCTGCCTCCACCACTATCACAGGCAATGTGTTAGAAAGCTTACCCCACATATCTCCATTAAACATTCCCCCTCTCACTTTGTATCTATGCCCTCGAGTGTTGTATATTTCCACCATAGGAAAAGGGTTCTGACCACCCTATCTAAGCCTATCATAATTCCATATACTTCTCGATTCCCCTCAACCTCCGGCGTTCCAGAGAAACAAACCAACCTCTCCTTGTAGCTGAGACTCTCTGATCCAGGCAGCTTTCTGGTAAACCGCCTCTGCTCATTCTCCAAAGCCTCCATATTCTTCCTGTAATGGGGCAACCAGAACTGCATGCAATATTCCAAGTGCGGCCTAACCAAAGCCCTATAGAGCTGCGTCATGACTTCCTGACATGGATTCTCAATGCCCCTACCAATGAAGGCAAGCATACCAAGATAGGTATGTTATGGTATGGTATGGTATATGCGAATGGTATGTTAGCTTTCATAGCAAAAGGATTTGAGTATAGGAGCAAGGAGGTTCTACTGCAGTTGTACAGGGTCTTGGTGAGACCACACCTGGAGTATTGCGTGCAGTTTTGGTCTCCAAATCTGAGGAAGGACATTATTGCCATAGAGGGAGTGCAGAGAAGGTTCACCAGACTGATTCCTGGGATGTCAGGACTGTCTTATGAAGAAAGACTGGATAGACTTGGTTTATACTCTCTAGAATTTAGGAGATTGAGAGGGGATCTTATAGAAACTTATAAAATTCTTAAGGGGTTGGACAGGCTAGATGCAGGAAGATTGCTCCCGATGTTGGGGAAGTCCAGGACAAGGGGTCACAGCTTAAGGATAAGGGGGAAATCCTTTAAAACCGAGATGAGAAGAACTTTTTTCACACAGAGAGTGGTGAATCTCTGGAACTCTCTGCCGCAGAGGGTAGTCGAGGACAGTTCATTGGCTATATTTAAGAAGGAGTTAGATGTGGCCCTTGTGGCTAAGGGGATCAGAGGGTATGGAGAGAAGGCAGGTACGGGATACTGAGTTGGATGATCAGCCATGATCATATTGAATGGCGGTGCAGGCTCGAAGGGCCGAATGGCCTACTCCTGCACCTAATTTCTATGTTTCTATGTTTCTATTGTCTATTGCTTCCATGCTTCATTGACCCTCTTAAATGCCACTATCGTATCTGCCTCCATCACTATCACAGGCAATGTGTTAGAAAGCTTACCCCACATATCTCCATTAAACATTCCCCCTCTCACTTTGTATCTATGCCCTCAAGTGTTGTATATTTCCACCATAGGAAAATGGTTCTGACCACCCTATCTAAGAGTCTCATAATTCAATATACTTCTCCTCCCCTCAACCTCCGGGGTCCCAGAGAAACATTAGTAAGTCATGAACCTCTCCTTGTATTGCTATGAGACTTACTCTGTTTGGGCAGCTTTACTGGTAGAAACCGAGTCTGCTCATTCTTCAACAACTTTCAGATAAATTCCTGTAATGGGGCAATTGAAGAACTGCATGCGGCCTTTCCATTACAGCAGCTTCCAACATGAAACGGTTCCCCACTCCTGCCATATACTTCTTTACCACCGCTTATTTGCATTGCCCCTACCAAGGAAGGCAAGGGCCCCAAGATACCAGGGGTTTGGGGAATCAATGTTGCCTTCTAGGCATGCCATTAATTGCTTTTCCCATTTGAATGAATCCCAAATTTTGTAGAACAAACGCTTTTATTTTTACCTAATATTTTTTCCCCCACCTGTCTGTTATCTATATTTGCTGCATTTTTTGAAGCCTTCCTCTCAGTATTGTGAATACCAAAGAGTAAAAGAATCTTCAACAAAATAATCCTCCCCGACTGACGGCCACATCGAAGTATCAAGCTATTTAGTTTGTCATGAGGGCTATTTTTATTGCTATGAAGAGTTAATCGCAATTTCACTCTTACAGGTTGAAATCGAGGAATAGATTTGACAACTTCACCAACTTTCAAGAGCAAATGTCGTGTTAAAGATCCAACTGAAGATTTCTTGGATCGAAGCCTTACACAGAAAAGCTAACTTAATCAGCGTGCAGCAGCAACATGAAACGGTTTCCCCTCTCCTGCCATATACCTTTCGGGCCCACCCCACTTCTGCATTGCCACTTTCAAGGGGTGGGGACTTGGGTCCCAAGATCCCTCTGTACATCAATGTTGTTAAGGGACATGCCATTAATTGTTTCTTTTCCCATTTCATTCGACCTCCCAAAGTGCAACACCTCAAGCTTGCTCGGATTAAACTCCACCTGCTATTTCTCTGCCCCCACCTGTAGTTCATCTATATCCTGCTGCATTCTTTGACAGCCTTCCTCTCAGTTTGTGACTCCAGAAATCTTGGCATCATTCTGCAAACTTACTAACCAACCCATGTTCGTTTACATCGAAGTATCAAGCTATTTGGCCCTTTGAGTATCTGCCAGTTTTCAGAGAAATCTCATCAATCCAATTTCACTAATTATTTCCTTGAAATCTATCCCTTTACATTCCTGGCAACTACACCCAGGTTAGGAGCAAAGAGGTCCTTCTGCAGTTGTACAGGGCCCTAGTGAGACCACACCTGAAATATTGTGTGCAGTTTTGGTCTCCAAATTTGAGGAAGGACATTCTTGCTATTGGGGGAGTGCAGCGTAGGTTTACAAGGTTAATTCCCGGGATGGCGGGACTGTCATATGCCGAGAGAATGGAACAGCTGGGCTTGTACACTCTGGAATTTAGAAGGATGAGACGTATCAGATTATTAAGGGTTTGGACATGCTAGAGGCAGGAAACATGTTCCCGATGTTGGGGGAGTCCAGAACCAGGGGCCACAGTTTAAAAATAAGGGGTAAGCCATTTAGAACGGAGACGAGGAAACAATTTTTCACACAGAGAGTTGTGAGCCTGTGGAATTCTCTACCTCAGAGGGCGGTGGAGGCCGGTTCTCTGGATACTTTCAAGAGAGAGCTAGATAGGGCTCTTAAAGATAGCGGAGTCAGGGGATATGGGGAGAAGGCAGGAACGGGCTACTGATTGGGGATGATCACCCATGATCACATTGAATGGCAGTGCTGGCTTAAAGGGCCGAATGGCCTCCTCCTGCACCTATTGTCTATTACTCATCTACATGGGAGTCAATTTACAGTAGCTAATTACCCCACAACTAATATACCAATGGAGGCAAAAAGACCCAGGGAAACCCCAGGTGGTCACAGGGAGAATGCACACATTCCACACCAATAGCACTATATGGCAGGATTAAAGCTTTGATGGAAAATGTGATGCTGGACTGGACACATTCGAAGCAGAACTATAATAATTAAAGTTCCAATATATCTATATCACTGGAGTCTCCCACCTTGACCTATGTGGACTACCTGATGGAGACTGAAATCCATCATTAAAACAAAAAGATTAGTAAGGACTAATCCCATCAGTAGAAACAGAAAAAAATATATCAGGGAATCAAAGAATACCGGAGCAATTGAATACTATGGACTTCTTAAGGGGTTGGACAGGCTAGATGCAGGAAGATTGCTCCCGATGTTGGAGAAGTCCAGGACAAGGGGTCACAGTTTAAGGATAAGGGGGAAATCAGGGAACTTTTTTCACACAAAGTGAATACACAGAGGGTAGTTGAAGTTCATTGAATTTAAGACTGGCCCTTGTGGCTAAGGGGTAGTATCAGGTACGGGATCTGAGTTGGATGATCAGCATATTGAATGGCGGTGCAGGCAGGGCCGAATGGCCTACTCCTTCACCTAATTTCTACTCTATGAGCAAGTGAACACAAACAGCTTCCCAACAGTCTGAGGAAAAGGGGGAACTAAAACAAACTTAGGATGTGTATAAAAAGTGCCAAGAGAAATTAATCGAACTAGAAGTTGATATTGAAGGGAGGCACGGTGGCACAGGGGTAGAGTGGCTGCTTTACAGCACCAGAGATCCGGGTTCGATCCTGACTATGGGTGCTGTCTGTACTGAATTTGTACCTTCTTCCCATGACCTGCGTGGGTTTTCTCCGGGTGCTCCGGTTTCCTCCCACACACCAAAGACATACAGGTTGATAGGTTAATTGGCCTCTGCAAATGGTAAATTGCCCCTAGTGTGTAGGATAGTGCGGGTGTACGGGGATCATTGGTCATCGCAGACTCAGTGGCCGAAGGGCCTGTTTCCGCGCTGGATCTCTAAACTACTGTAAAACTAACCTGACAAATCTGCACCTCCGTACACAAAAAGAGGTAGGCACGAGGAAGCCGTGAATGCATTGGTTGTCATCTATCAATACACTGCATTCTGTGAAATGTTTCCTGCAGGTTGCAGGAACTGCAGGGATTTTAATAGTTCTTGAATTCTGTGAATATCCAAGACGTTAAATAGTTGTCAAAGAATTTCAGTGAGGTTCACATCCAGATTCATCACCCTCTGGCTAAAGAAATCATTTCCATTCTCCCATTACAGGAAACATCCTCTCCACATCCACGCTATCTCAGCCTTTTGGTTTATTCGGCCGGTTTCAATGAGATCCCCCCCAAATATCCTTCTAAACTGCAACAAGTAGAGACTCAGAGCTATAAATGCTCCTCATAGTGAAGAGAATGGAGTTAGAGTCAAAGGCTGGAAGGTAATGAGTGGAACCAGATGGGATGTTGGGCAAATGGAACCAGTTGGGGAAGAGGGAAGGATATCCAGGTCTGACGTCATTTGTGTCTGGCCCTGATTATCCTGGTCTGTTCTCACCTCTAGTTCTTCAACCCCCCTCCCTCCCTGTCCACCCTTCCTCCCCTACTCCCCCAAACCCAACCTTTAATCTGAAGAAGGGTCCAACCGGAAATGTCACCCATCTATTTTCTTCAGAGATGTTGCCTGACCAGCTAAATTATTCTGGAACTTTGTGTCTATCTTTGGGACACATCTCCGCTACTTTGGAGATATTCCAAATCATCCCTGCTCAGGCCCTGCCTTAATACCAGAATTGTCTCCCACCCCACCACACTCACCTTGACCCAATGAAATGCAACATTTTCCTTGCACTAAACGTTATTCACTTGTCATGTATCTGTACACTGTAAATGGCTCGATTGTAATCATGTATTGTCTTTCCGCTGACTGGTTAGCACACAACAAAAGCTTTTCACTGTACCTCGGTACACATGACAATTAACTAAAATGAACTGAACTATTTCTGTGGCTCAAATCCGCTGAAAGTTCAAGTCAGCGGCCAGCCTCATGCAGTATGAGGAACTGCCAATGGCACATCAGTGGATAACAACTATGTGCACTCTCCTGAAGTGGCGGCGTTGCCCAAGCAGCTGCGGCTCGCCCGCAGTCCGTCTGTCTTTTACTTTTTTTTGTTCCCCTTTGTCTTGTTGGACGCATGTTTTAGTTTATTTTTAGTTGTGTGTGTGTGTGGGGGCGGGGGAAACTTGTTTTAGTCTCTTCCTTCGGGGGGGATGCGACCTTTTCTTTGCCGTATCCCCGTCTCCGTCTCCGTCTGCGCTGATGCCTAATCGCGGAGTTGGCGGCCTCCAACTGGGGCCGACCTCGAGTTCCGGAGGCAGAGCCAGGACTCACCATCGCGAAGCTGGCCGACTTCGGGCTGTGGTGGCGCTGTGACTGCGGCCCGACTTCGGAGCCTCGGAGGCTTCGGCCGCGGGCCCAGTGGACGACAACATCGGGAACTCGCGGGTCCCAGGTTGGTGACCGATTCTCCAGAGTTCCCGCAACAACAGCTTTGTCCGCCCCGGGCCGCGGAGTTTGAACTGACTTACCATCACCCGGCGGGGGGGGGCCAACATCGAAAGCCTGGATCGCCTCAACGCAGAGGGAGAACAAGGAAGGAACAACAAGGAAGGTCTAACAAGGAAGGAAGAGACAAGGACTTTAAGACTTTTGCCTTCCATCACAGTGAGGAGATGCCTGGTAGACTCACTGTGGTGGATGTTAAACTGTGTTCATTGTATGTTCTGTTATTTTATTCTCTGTCATGACTGCAAGGTACGTAATTTTGTTCAAACTAAAAGTTTGAATGACAACAAGGGATACTTTATCTGAACTGTCCATGGTTAAATTTCTAAAGTCCAGGGCAAGAAATCCAACGCTACTTGGTTTAAACAAGGAAGCAGAGCTGAAAACATTGGCACATAAACTGCCCTTCCCGTACCAGGAAATGACTCATATAATTCACTAAAATGTTATGTAATCAGATCTTTCCAAAAATGTTGTTTACACTGAATTTGATGCCTTGAGAATTAGGCCCTGAGTTTGTGTAGGACAAATGTGTTAACAAGCTTCAGCTTTTGATTCAGCTTGTTGACAAGAAGAAAAAAAATGACAAAATATTATAAGACTCTTTGGTGTATTGTAGTAATGTTAAGACAAGACTGGGTAGACTCGGTTTGTACTCGCTAGAATTTAGAAGATTGAGGGGGGATTTATAGAAACTTACAAAATTCTTAAGGGGTTGGACAGGCTAGATGCAGGAAGATTGTTCCCGATGTTGGGGAAGTCCAGAACAAGGGGTCACAGTTTAAGGATAAGGGGGAAATCTTTTAGGACCGAGATGAGACAAACATTTTTTCACACAGAGAGTGGTGAATCTGTGGAATTCTCTGCCACAGAAGGTAGTTGAGGCTAGTTCATTGGCTATATTTAAGAGGGAGTTAGATGTGGCCCTTGTGGCTAAAGGGATCAGGGGGTATGGAGAGAAGGCAGGTACAGGAGTTGGATGATCAGCCATGATCATAATGAATGGCGATGCACGCTCGAAGGGCCGAATGGCCTACTCCTGCACCTATTTTCTATGTTTCTATATAGAAATGTACCTCTCTTACTGTTTTATTCTGTATTTAAAAACTTGTTTTGGCATTCTAGCTATGCACTCAGTTAGTCTCACTGAAATTGAGAATACAGATTTCCTCGCTTACATTAATGCATATCAGTTTTCATTGCTCAATAACCTGCATTGAAAGCCATCTCTGGCTTGCTCCCTTGACTGAAAATCTCTCGCTGACAACAGACAATTTCATTGCAAAACCACTGGGACTGGAAACCTGAATCGAGTAAGATCTGTAAGTTGTTTGGGAGCCAAAAAAAAATGTCAAGTCAATAAATGGTCTTCTTGGCTTTTGTTTAGTCTTCCGTCCACAACATGTATGATTCCAAATTGTTCACAATATCCAGCCCTGCCAACCACAGCTGCCCAAGGGAGTAGTGCTTGTGCACTATAGCTTCCAACATCCTTCTACTACTGAAGTCGCAATGTAACACATTCCAATAACATTCTATGTTCCCCTCGAGTGCCCAGAACTCAGCTTAAAATGGGAAGCGAGAAAGGTAATTTAAAAGAAGGCTGCAACGGTTAGTTGGTTTCACAGCTAATCACATTTAATCAGGACAGGTTTGCCGTAACGTTCCATTGGGTGGTGGGTGGATTTGCAATAAGTTATTTCTGTTTTGTAAATTATTTTTTTGTAGCTTGAAGGATGACGTGGAAGTTACTGTGAAATTAACCAAATATTTTAGAGGATAACATTTCCACAGTGGGAAATTATTGTAATGTATATGCTTACAAAACAACATTGTATTTATTGAACCTGTATTCAAAATGTATTTTTCATTTAACATATTTACTAAACAAAGTTTAAGTTTTATATGAATGGTAAGGGTTCATACAAGGGGCAGGTCGTATTGATGCGAAGTATGTAATGTTGCATCATGTGGAAACTTTATTTCAAAACACCGAGACTGGAACTCAAACACATAGTTTGTTACTAAATGTCTGCAGTGTGTCCACTAGGGTAGCTTACAACACAACTGGATCAATGTTCAATTTTCCAATTTCAGGTAACCACCTCTTCCCCCCTCGCTTTCCTTGTCATACACACTCCTTTCCCCCACTAACCTGCTCCCGTTTCCTCCACTACCCACCTTCACCTAGATCCTTTAATCTGGCTTCACATTTGACTCCTTATCTCACATTCTTCTGTCTCCTTTTCATTTCTAGCCTTTGTCCACCCATCTGAATCAAAATCCCCCCTCACCTGTATCCACCTATCACTTTGTCCCACCCGCACTTCTTTTCCAGCCTACACCCACCATTACAATCAGTGGTGAAGAAGGGTCTTGACCCCAAATGTCACCTATGCATTCCTAGAATGATTCTGCCTGACCTGCTGAGTAAAGGGCCTGTCCCACGAGCATGCCACCTGCACGCGGCAAGCGCGACCAAACCGGAAGCGGGGGCCGCGCGGAGGTCGAGTGATCCCCGTACAGGGCCTGTCCCACGAGCATGTGACCTGCATGCGGCGAGCGCGACCAAACCGGAAGCGGGGGCCGCTTGGAGGTCGAGTGAGTGACATGTTCGAGCGAAGTCCGTGGGAAGTTCGCGCGTGACATACGGCGTCAAGACGCTGCATATGGCGTCGAGACGCTGCGGGCCGGCAGGCCGTTGGCGCACGGAATTTTTGAACACGGTCAGTTTTTCGGAGCCCCGCGCGATGTCGGGACCAACTCCATACAGCTCCGGCGATCGAGTGGGACCGGCCGCGCGAAGCCATACGGCTCAAGCGACCAGGTTAGGTCGCGCTTGCCGCATGGAGTTGCATGCTCATGGGACAGGCCCTTTACTCTAGCATTTTGTGGGGGGTTTTCAACCAGAATCTGCAGTGTCTTGTATCTCCATATCATGCGTATCATTTTGTGTACTACAAATGTCCAATGTAAACACTGACATGCAGTGTTTCTGAGCAGTGCACTGATGGATTTACTGCCTTTCACAAGATATTTTAACCAAGGTCCCTCAGGTAGTATAAAAACTGCTGCAGCGTTTACCTGAAGAACCATCATGGTCTCGCCCATATTTATCCCACAATCAGTTTAACTAAGTATAAGGTTATCAGAATGGCATTTATAGGATCTCGCTGTGCGCAGATTGCATATCACAATAAATAGGTTACAACAATGACTGCCCTTCAAAAATACACTTTAAAGTGCCTGGGGCAATCGGAAATGAAACCAGCTATAGATGAATAAATAGGTCGGACAAGCATCAGGTGTGAAGCACTCCCACTGGAACCTGATGCAAAGTCGGGAGATTTTTGGGTCGAAGAGTGAATTTGTTTCCCCTTCATGCATAACTCACCCACAAAATACCAAAGTGGACATCCCACTTTGGTCTCTGGACCATTAAAATCCCCAAACAGTGGGAACAAGGGCCTGTCCCACTGACGCAACCTTTCAGCGACTGTCTTCAACCTTCAAGCTCGAGGGCACTTGCCTGAAAAACCTCGAGCTGGATCAACCGTCAGCGATGAAACCGCGAGCACGTCAATGATTCTGTGTACATGTGAATTATTTCTTTCATTTGCAGATGTTTTTTCCTCACATATGGTTTCATTAATCCAGTGATCAGCTTTGCTGGATTTACTACAAGGCAGCTTTTCTTGTCATTGATTGAAAGATTACTCGAGCCGTCTGAGCCTGGATCTATTTTTCACTTTAACCATTTTATTGGCTCTATTGTTTCAACATTGTTTGATGTGTTTACATGTGTTTGGTAATGAACACTTGATCATGGTATGGGGCTACTGTTCTTTCTTCTGAGTCAGGCAATTGGGTTCAAGATTTTAACAAGTTTTATTTGTGTTGATTTCAATTGATAATGGAATGAGGGGGTGTGTGGATCTTTTGCCCACCTGAAAATGCTGTACTCCAGATTATGCATCAATTCTAAAAGGTTTTCATCTGGTCATGTAGAGAGAACATTTCCATCTTTAAGGGATCGTCATCTTGTTTTTAAGTTTGTCGAAAATATATCGGAAAAACACAGTGGACAGCACAATGGTGCAGTGGTAGAGCTGCTGCCTCACAGCGACTCTAGACTAGGGTTCGATTCTGACTACTGATGCTGTCTGGACGGAGATTGTATGCTCTCTTTGTGACCGTGTGGGTTTTCTCCGGGTGCTCTAGTTTCCTCCCACATCCCAAAGACTGGCGGATTGACTTCTGTCCCTCATGTAGGCTAGAACTAGTCTATGGGTGATCGCTGTGCTGTGCAGATTCAGTGGGCTGAAGGGCCTATTTTCACGCTGTATCTTGAAAACTAAAACCAAAGCTAAGACACAGTGCCCTCTCATTTTCAGCGAGTGCCCCAGTTTCTCCGCGAGAGATGATTAACTTAAAAGAGAGAAAGTCTGACTATGACACAACCGGGACCAACTCTGGCTACCATGGGAGCAAAGGGGAACACACCTCCAGAAAAGATACTGTTCCAGGTGAGTACATGGAAAGCAGGACCTGGAGTAGACCTTTGATCCTACTCCACCATTCATATAATTGTATGGCATAGAAAGAGACCCTTTGGCCCCTATGTCCATGCTAGTCATCAAGTACCTAACTATACCAATCCAATCAGATCAGGGGTGACATTTTTCAGTTTAGTTTATTGCCACATGTACCGAGGTACAGTGAAAAGCTTTTTGTTGCGTGCTATTCAGCCAGCAGAAAGACATACATGATTACCATCGAGCCATTTATAGTGTATAGATGCACGATAAGGGAATAATGTTTAGTGAAAGGTAAAGCCAGCAAAGTCCCATCAAGGATAGTCCGAGTGTCACCAATGAGGTAGATAGTAGTTCAGGACTGCTCTTGTTGTGGTAGGATGTGGTCTTCACATTAGTATCACTTTCTCAGCTGATCCTACCCATTCCCCTGCTAATGTGCTTTCATCACAGGTTTATGTGTATTTTCAGTGAACAAATTGGAAACATCTTCAAACATAAAAGGAGTATGCCTTGTCATGTTCTCTACCTTGCTGACATTGGTGACCGCTGTGAGAATTGTTCCACGACCTCTGAATAAACTCTCCAACTATATCCACGTTTTCATATTATGTTAGGATAGCCCTGGTAGATAATGAAGTAACACCCACATTCAGTTCAATTCTATTCTCTGCTGCCATTAACTGTTGCATTAACATTTATAGCGACTATCATCCTTCATCTCTCACATAGGCTTTTTACAGCATAGTGTCTCACTAAGCCAAGCTGTGATTAGTTATGTAAATAGGTATTTTTCTGGTCTGCTCTATTCATTCCTTACTGGGATTGAAATATATTAATTCACCTGACCCAATGTGATGCCTGGGCAGGTCTATGCCAGCGATGGTATAATCTTTAACATTTTAAGGCAAAGATAGATACTTGATTAGTACGTGTGTCAGAGGTTACGGAGAAGGCAGGAGAATGGAGTTAGGAGGGAGAGATAGATCAGCCATGATTGAATGGCGGAGTAGACTTGATGGGCCGAATGGCCTAATTCTACTATTCCTTATGACCGTAATCCTAAATCCTGTCAGATATTTGGATATAACATCACTCCTTTAGTTAATATTAATTCATTTCAGAATTAACAAAAATAAGTCAGTAGAGGTGGGTTAAATTTCCTTATTACCAGTTTTAACAAATATTTTTTTTCCAACTTGCTTTCATGCGCTGTCCCTAAGCCTGTCTAGAACCATGAGTGTTCAACTGACCCTTGGATCCTTTGGACAATGGGCCTCGGCTACAACAGCAACATTATTTAATGACTGGGGCAAAATTGGGGAGTTCCAGGATATGATTATTGTGATAAATAACAATTTCAGTCAACTTCAGTGCAGGAGTTGACACATATTGCAAACTCTAACACTACTGTTACTTTACAAATGATACACAGAAAAATTTATTTTCTGGAGGACCGGCATTGATTAATCTGCTACAAGGATGCTATTTTGTGCAGTGTGCCTTTGTAATCAATCTCATTAAAATCAAAGATCCTGATACTACTATCCATCCCATGTGGAAAGTCTTAATTATCTAAGTGCAAAAGAGGTCATAAAATGGTCACATTTCATTGTATCTTTGCTCCTCCATTACATTACAAATAGGTATTTCTGGACCTAATCTCAGGAACTAGGGGGACACTGGTCTTCAACAGGAAAAGGCCCTTTTACAATGGGAGCCGACAGATTGATGCTTCTTTTGTACTTGTTCTCAGGGTGTGGCTAACCAGTTAGGAAAGGGTATATTACCCAACACTGAGACTTCCTTGAGCAGGTGCTGGTGGTGGGTCTTATTGAAATGCTACCATTACAGTGTTAGGTAGCAAATTCCAAGATGTTATCGTATTGTACATCCATTCAGTTTTCAGTTGGAATAGCAGGGCAAACACGTTGGGTTAGAGAGACCAGAAAGCAAAGGAAATAATAAAGGGAACTTACTTTTATTCCCCTTTGAAAGCTTTGAATCCTCGGAGGTTAAGGGATTTAGCTCAATCTTCAACAGCTGCATGAAGGCATTTGCTAGCATAACGAGACTTAACTAGTGGCTTGTTTTTTTTTCATGATGTCCTCTTGTACCACATGCCTTAACAGTACCTGTTTTTATTTGAACAGCTCAGCTCTCTGTCGTGGCTGGATCAGGCTACAGGAACTCCTATGCTACTCCAGTTGAGGCTATCAAGCACAACCAGGTCTGTTATTCTTTTTTTAAACATCTTATTTATATATTGGACTATTAACTGCCCATGTGGAATGATAACTGAGCAGCAGCTTTTCTCGCCCTTCGTCTCCTTTCACCACTGAGACCAGACACCAGTAAACCGAAGACACAAGAGACTACAGATGCTGGAATCTAAAGCTACTTGATGCTACTTGATCCACTAAGTTCATCCAGCCGTTTACTTTTTACTACAGTCAATTGTAGCTACTTCAATCAATCAATCAATCAACCTTTATTGTCATCTTGCAAAGCAACAGTTGTACAGTGCAAAATGAGAAGACATTTCCCAGGGAATAGCGGAGCATCGCACATGAAACTTAAACATTTCACACATAAAATAAAAACAGTAAAAACAATCCAGTCGCTGATAAAACAGTACGTATAGTTAAAAAGTGCAGGTAAAACAGCAACATTAAAATACAAGTAAAAACAGTCATAAATTGTCCTGGGCAGCTGATTTAAGTGGCCAGTGCCAGAGTTATTAAATTGTCAGTGCAATAAGCAGCAGAATCAGGTGCAGTGACTGTTTAGCAGCCTCACAGCCTGTGGAAGGAAGCTGTTTAGCAGTCTGGTAGTCCGGGCTTTGATGCTACGGTATCTCTTGCCTGATGGCAGGAGATCCAGATGTGTGTGTGGAGGGGGTGCAGTTTGTCCTTAGCTATGCTCAGTGCTTTTTTCAGACAGCGGCTCTGGAACAGTTCTTGTACCGAGGGTAGCGAGACGCCAATGATCCTCTCTGCTCCCTTATTCTTATTTTGCTTTGTTTCCTCCCAAAACATACAGAAATATAATGATCCATGTGCTGTTTACAAGCTTGTGGATGAAGAAGACCATTATTTGGTATACTTTTAAAGAAAACACGACCTTATTTATTCATCTATTCTCAATCACGGGGTATGGATGGGGCCAAAGTTCGGGGAACCCAGTGGAGAAGAATACCACATCGTTGAGTTACTAAGTTTATTTCCAAATGGAAGTGTTTAATTAGCTAAATTTAATGATGCAAACCTGCGCTAACCATGTAGAAGTCTATCTCCATCTGAGGATGTTCTTATCTTTTGAAGAAAGAAATATTTTTCTCAGTAATCAGCATTATTTTGCTCATTTTTCCTCTCCTTCCTGGGCACTCATAGGGACCATTTAAATTCCTGAAAGAGTGGTCCTGTCTTTCACCCTGCGAGAGCTTTTGAGGTAACTAGATTGTAGATCAAAGCTGGCCAGTAAGGTATTTCCTTATAGAGGAAGCAGGTTAACTGACCATGTGGATTGATGAAGGCAGCGCAGTTGACTTTGACAAGGTCCAGCAGGGTTAAACTGCTCCATGCTGAGAAAGAAACTGAATACAACATTGACTTGTGGTAAGAGGCAGATGGTGGTAGTGGAGGGCTGCTTTACACACTTGGGTTCTGTTGTCAGTGGTGTGTTGCAGGGATCGATGCTCGATCCTTTAATTGTCATGTATTAATCATTTAGAAGAAAATATAGGTGGCAAGTTTGCAGATTACGTCAAAGTTCATGGTATAATGGGCAGCAAAGAAAGTTACCTACGAGTACAGCAGGATCGCCTGTGATTATGCCAGAGAAGTTTCATAGGAATGTTGCTTGGACTGGAGGCCTTGAATTTTAATGGGAAATTGGATAGGCTGGGTCTGTTTTTCTGGAGTAAGAGAAGCTAATGGATGACCTTAGCAGGTTTATAGAATTGTGAGAAGTGTAGTAAGGCATGGGCGGAAATCCCGAGGGGTACGGGGGCATGTCCCCCCCCCCCCCCCCCCCCCCCCCCCCGCCATGTTTTGAGAGGCAGGGGGACAATCCCCCTCATGTTTTGTGAAACATGTATTTTTAAGTTACCAGCAGCAGCCATAAGCAAACCGCAACCAGTTCGCATCCTACCTACGGAGTGGCAGCCACGGGCATGGTCAGCTCACTCAGACTCTGAAAAGAATTAAAGGTCATCCTTTATTAATGATAAACAGTAGCAAGACACACATCCATTCCACTTACAATACACGAAACAGATTGCAGCAAAGCAGCCTTTTTTAAAAAGCTCTCGGGTTTAATGAGTACTCCAGAACGATTGGAGTCGTTTATCACTTGATTCCTCTGAGACAAAAACGATTTGTTAACTGCCACTGTTATGGCTTGTTAACTGCTACTGTTAACATCGTATTAACACTGTTATACGATGTGTCACCAATACATTGATATGCATTCCTCAGTAAATATAATTGTGTTTTGACCTTCAAGTATTACTGACGTGTCCCTTTGAATAAAATTCACGGGAGAATTTCTTAAAACTGCCTGATTTGGGTACAATTACCATTTGAACTTTGGAGGTAGACAAAAAATGCTGGAGGAACTCAGCGGGTGAGGGCGCAGCATCTATGTAGAGGAGAAATAGGCGATGTTTCGGGTCGAGACCCTTCTTCAGACCCTTTGTGAACTTTTTATGTATTGGTGGATGGGAAAGATTTAAACGGGTATCGGACGGTTATTAAGGGCTCTGGAGGTCAAGCACGGGCTTCTTGGCGTGCAGTTACAGTCCCTCATTCACCCACGTTACTTAGTCATTTTTACCCATCATTTAGGGATGTTATATGAAATTTTAAAATTAAGTATGTTTATTTGTTTTTTTTAGGGGGGGGGGGGGGGGGGGGGGGGGGGGGGGGAGGGATAAAATTGTTAGTTGTCATGCACACTTGTCATTGGGCCACCAGGAAATGTTGTGTGTTCCCCCCCCCCCCCCAATGCTTTAAAAGTGATTTCCGCCCATGTAGTAAGGCAAACAGTCACGGCCTTTAACATGTGTTGGGGAGTCTAAGTTTAAGGTATAGGTTTAAGGTGAGGTAAAAAAGATTTAAAGGGGATCTGTCGGGTATGCTTTTCACCCAGAGAGTGGTGGGTAAATGGAATAAGTTGCCGGAGGAGGTGGTAGAGGCAAGTACAATTACAACATCTGATAGTTATTTGGGCAGGTACGTGGATAGAAATGGTTTGGAGAGATACGAGGCAAAACCAGCCAAATGGCATTAGTATGGATAGGAATCATGGACAAGTTGGGCCAAAGGCCCTAATATTATGCTGTACACCTCTATGAATCTATAAACTGCTATTCTATTCCATCCAGTAATAAGTTAGAGGAAAAAGAATAACTAATTCAGCCCCTTGTCTCTGTTCCACCATGTGGTTAGATCAGGGCTGATTTACACTTCAATTCCTTTTACTCACCTTTGCTCCATATTCTTACTTTGCAATAATCTGCCTGTCTTAATCTAGACGTTGACATGACAAGATGCAAAAGATATAGGTGCAGAATTAGGCCATTCAGCCCTTTGTATCTACTCCACCATTCAGTCATGGCTGATTTATTTGACACTCTCTATCCAATTCTCCTGCCCTCTGCCTGTAATCTTTGATGCCCTTCCTAATCAAGATGTAACAATCTCAGTTTTAAAAATACTCCATGTCTTGGCCTCCACAAACGTCTGTGGTAATGAATTCTGCAGATTTACCACCCGCTGGATAAAGAAATTCCACAACTCCATTCTAAAGGTATGTCCTTTTATTCTGAGGCTGTGCCCTCTGGACCTAGATACTCAAACTATTGGAAACATCCTTTCCATGTCCACTCTATCTAGGCTTTTCATTACTTGGTAGGTTTCAATGAGAACCCCCCTCATTCATCTAAACTCCAGTGAGTACAGGCCCTCAGCCTTCATACACTTCATGCATTAACCCAAGCATCCCTGTGGTCATTCTTGTAGACCTCCCCTGGACCCTCTCCAAAGCCAGCACATTCCTTCCCAAAACTCTGCACAAATTCCAAATGTGGCCTCACCAGCACCTTATAAAGCCTCAGCATTACATAATTACTTTTATATTCCAGTCCCATCGAAATGAATGCCAGCATTGCATTTGCCTACCTTACCTTTTGAGTGACTTCCAAACTTCCTCTATCCTTTGTTGTGAAAATGCTTACTAATGTAAACCCTCCACCAGGAAAAATCCTTTTATATAGCTTGGTAATCACACCAAATTCATGTGATCTGTACCCGTTTTCTTCCAACGAGTTGGAAGTACAACACTGGCAGAAGGCGCAGATCAAAAGCAACTTGCTGCCGACTCTTACCATCAATGGTCTCAGAATATACAACATAATGTATTTAAAACTAAAATTACATTTGTAATGCAAATTAGAAACATCGAAAATAGGTGCAGGAGTAGGCCATTCGGCCCTTCGAGCCTGCACCACCATTCAATATGATCATGGCTGATCATCCAACTCAGTATCCTGTACCTGCCTTCTCTCCATACCCCCTGATCCCTTTAGCCACAAGGGCCACATCTAACTCCTTCTTAAATATAGCCAATTAACTGGCCTCAACTACCTTTTGTGGCAGAGAATTCCAGAGATTCACCACTCTCTGTGTGAAAAATGTTTTCCTCATCTCGGTCCTAAAAGATTTCCCCCTTATCCTTAAACTGTGACCCCTTGTTCTGGACTTCCCCAACATCGGGAACAATCTTCCTGCATCTAGCCTGTCCAACCCCTTAAGAATTTTGTAAGTTTCTATAAGATCCCCCCTAAATCTTCTAAATTCTAGCGAGTACAAACCGAGTCTATCCAGTCTTTCTTTATATGAAAATCCTGACATCCCAGGAATCAGTCTTGTGAACCTTCTCTGTACTCCCTCAATGGCAAGAATTGTTATCCATTTAAAAGATTTCTGTATATTGGATGAACTAATTCTATACAAACAAAAAATAATGCAATATGTAGTGAGATTGGATATGCTGTCTTGAAGGAAGAAGGCCAAGAGGAATATAATAGAAATGTTCAAAATTCTACTTGATGATGGACCAGTTGGTGAGGATCCATTTCTATTGCCTGAAACATTGGTAATGAAAAGGCATAATTTGTTTTTTAAATTACCAACTAAGTACATGGAAGGTGAAGAACAGCTTTCTAGAGTTGCTTTTCATCTGAAATCCACAAATTAAAATGGTGGTGGAAGCAGATTCTATCGTGACTTTCAGCAAGGTAATTAGACAATTTAGAAGGGGGAAAATTGCAATTGCCACCAAGTGCTTAAATTGAGAATAATGGCCTGATTCCTCTTTTCTACAGGTTTCATCACAACCTGTTGCACAGGAACCCAGTAGAAAAGACTATGACACTTATCAACCCTATCAAAACTCTACAGGAAATTATGATGACTCTTTCTTTGAAGACCAAGTGCACAGTCGCCCAGCAACCAGTGAATACAACATGCATCTCGGCCTGAAATCAACAGGCAATTATGTTGATTTCTATTCTGCCGCACGTCCCTATAGTGAGTTAAACTACGAAACAAGCCACTATCCAGCCTCACCTGATTCTTGGGTCTAAGCAGAGGTGGCAGATACTCAAGAAAAAAAAGACCCTGGGAACTGTGCATGTGCATGAATATCACAAGACATTTTTCAGCAAGTCTTAGACTGTCAGAGGTCTGTTCCCTAAGACAGTCATTGGGTGAAGTGTGGTAGATGGTGGTCGGATGGATAAGTACTGAGAGAAATGCAAGTGACATTCAGCTCATATGAAGGAAATGGAAGATTTGCTCACCAGAGAGCAGGGGTTATGGGTGTGGTGGGAAATGATTAAAAGTTCCTGGTGTGTATACAGAGGAGGGTGGTTGGGGAGGGGAGGGAGGGGGGAATACTATTATTCATGTGCAAAGAAAATGGCATTGTGGACAGCAGTGAAAGTTGGCAATGGAAAGTGGCTGAAAGTGACAGGAGGGAAATGGGAGAGACCAAGTCAAAGGTCAAGCACAAGAGCTTGAATGTGTTTACACTTGTTACGGGGACAGTCTGTCACCTCTTGAAGACCAACATTCTCGTGTGTCACAGCTTGTAGTTTTCAGTCCGGTTTTCTTCTGTACAGCAAGACCATTTCTCTCGCCGCCTGCCTGGGTTCATTTTTTTTCATTTTAATGCTTTGTTGTGAAGTATTGGATGTACATTACTGATCAATGAGAGCATTGTGTCCATTACAGCAATGCCAAAGTACTCCTTCTGTCTCTTGTTCTTAATACTATTTTAATTACGAACAACAAAAGTGTAAGCGAGTTTGAGCAGATGTGTGAATTTCCAAGTTTTCTTTTTTATGAAGTAACTAACTGAAGGAAGTATTTAGCAGTATTGTTTGTTCTGGTATGTGGAATTGTTTGTGTGGTCACTAACTGAAAACCCCATCAGTCGCTAATATCATGAGCATCATTTCACAAGCTCATTTGATGAGACACGCGCTCTCTCTCTCTCTCTCTCTCTCTCTCTCACTGCCTAAAGTTTTAGATGTAGATATTTGAAGACAATTTTTCATTTATACCAGTTTTGTTTATGACAATACAGTGTTAACAGTAAATAAATGAAGTTGTCATCCATGTTTGTAAAAAAATATTCAGGAAAAAATAATTTTTTCCCATGTTTCTTTCTCTTGATACAAAATCAACAATAGTTCCAATGTGCCATAAAGTCTGTCCGTGTCAATCTGCAGTATCCCTTTTCAGGCCTAAATCAGACTGAATTTAAGAAAAAGACTTGGGCAAGTGGATAAGAGGTAATACTAACCTAATATATCAAGAGGGAGGTCCATAGGATCCGATGGAACACTGGTTTTACACTCTACCTATTATTGTTTTAATTCGTTTTCAAAACACCCCATGTAAAATGACATTGACTATAACACCCACCCTAATGTCACTTAATTACCTTAATTACACTAAAAAGAAAAAGGGTGGAGTATGGTGTAAAATCACCATTGCACTTAATCTCATGGGTTTTCAGGTGGGCGGCTTCAGTTAAAAGTGAATTCCTCACTTCAAGCCTTTAATGAGCATGTGTTGATGTGTATGCCCAAACCATAGAGCTCCTGATCTTGATTTGGAAACATTCGAGTCATTTTACAACATACCTGGGATTGACATAGAGACTCAAGGGTTTTATTGTATTTGACGTGCTGTGCTGCGGTCCATGGAAACAAGTACCTTTTTCAAAGGATTGCATTATATATTAAGAAACACTGAAGGGTGGTGGTGTACTGAAAGATATGTTCTATTTAGCTGTGATTCAAAGTTACCTGTGTAGGCAGATGTAAAAGGTATACTGCCCTCTTTAAAATAACATTGTTTTTGAGAATAGTGCAGCAGTACTCATTGGTGCCAAATGAGAAGTAAAAAAAATGCTTCAAATTCTAATTGTAGGAAAAAATACTCTGAAAATCGATGGGTAGCTAATTGTCCTGCTGGCAGTTTGTAGATGTAGATAGACAAGATTTAAATTTGTTAAATGCTTTTTACAGTGTGTTTTGTCAACAATGAAGAAAAAAGGGTAAATGGCATTCTTGGTTATATGGAGATTATATAGCCTTTAAACTGCAGTCTTGAAAGAAAACTGGGTGATGTGATTTAAAAAAAATAAACTGATGCTATTAAACATTTTTTAACTGTTCCAATAAGTTTCTTTAAATAGCACAATGAAGCCAAGTAGCATTCCCATATATCAACTTTTGAAAATTTTCAGAAGGGTATATCTGCAATATTGTAATTAGGGAGGACACAGTGCTTTGGGTAGCAAAATTCGATATTGCAGGATCATGCACAGATTTGCTATGGTTCTATGGTTCTGCAACCCCCCAAAAACACACAAAAGACTACAGAATTTTAAAGACAAGTTGCCTACAACCACAAAGTTTCTGCTACCTTTAAAGCCAATTCAAAATCATGCAAGAACTGGTCATAGAAACATAAAAAAACATAGAAAATAGGTACAGGAGTAGGCCATTCAGCCCTTCAAGCCAGAACCGCCATTCATTATGATCATCCAAAATCAGTACCCCGTACCAGCTTTTTCCCCATATCCCTTGATTCCGTTAGCCATTCCTACCCACCAAACCTCTCATTCTCCTGCCAAATAATTTAGTGTGCTACCTGCCATCTTTCCACAAATTACACCAATTTGTGATCATCCAATGAAACTCCACCAATTAATCTTTTTGAAGAGCAGTCAGAATCATTGTGAATAGAAACAGGCCCTTCGGCCCAATTCATTCATGTTGAATAAGATGACCCATCTAAACTGTGCATTTGTATAAGAAAGAGTTGCAGATGCTGGTTTAAATCGAAGGTAGACACAAAATGCTGGAGTAACTCAACGGGTGAGGCAGCATCTCTGGAGAGAAGAAATAGGCGACGTTTCGGGTTGAGAACCTTCAGGCTGATGTCAGGGGGGGGACAGGACAAGGATAGAATGTAGACGGAGACAGTAAGGCTAGTGGGAGAACTCTACATTGGCGAGACCAAGCACAGGCCGTCTTAACCTACCTGGGCTCCCAGTGCCTCAGCACTTCAACTCCCCCTCCCATTCCCAATCTGACCTTTCTGTCTTGGGCCTCCTCCATTGTCAGAGTGCAGCCCAGTGCGAATTGGAGCAGGAACAGCACCTCATATTTTGCTTGAGTAGTTTACACCCCAGCGGTATGAACATTGACTTCCCTAACTTTGGACAGCCCTTGCATTCTCTCTCCTTCCCCTTCCCAGTTCTCCCACTAGTCTTACTGTCTCTGCCTACATTCTATCTCTGTCCTGCCCCCTCCCCTGACATCAGTCTGAAGAAGGGTCTCGACCCAAAACGTCGCCCATTCCTTCTCTCCAGAGATGCTGCTTCACCCGCTGAGTTACTCCAGCATTTTGTGTCTACCTATAAACTATGTATTTGGTCCATATCTAGAGCCTGAAAATTAATAAATTAAAATAAAATCAAAGAAAAGCAGTCAGCATTCCAGACATTAGCTGACAAGTTTCTCATTGCTTGTGCAACCTCTCGGAACATAAATTGGTTGATATATTTCTTAAATCAGATCAATGATTAGACATAACAGTATTGGAATTTAAAGGATATTTACTGGTAGAATATTTTCAGACTCTGTTAATGAACTGCACAAGAAAGGCAATACCTGTTCTCTCCTACAATGCACTTTGTCCAGTATTTGCATTTTGGTCTCCTGCCTGATCTATAACTGCTACCATTATATTGTCCTATCTCTCTACCATCAGTGAACATTCAGTGCATTGTCCTGCTGCATGTTAATCCTGTTTTAAAACTAGGCTGACAAGGAAGAGATAAATAGTTGGTTAATTAGGAAGTTATAATCTTGAAAGTGTATAATTGTATATATGACTCGTGGCAATACTTTATTACCAAACACAATATCAGATACCAATTCCAATGTAAGTGCAAAGGATCAAACCTTGTTCATTCTTAAAGCCATCAATAGCTATTTACATAGCTTTCCAACAGAAAAAGAGCTCAGCTGATTTATTCATGCAAGTGAAGAATACCTGAGATGTTAATCATTTCTACTGCTGCAAGACAATGTAATCACATATGAAGCTCTTATACCTTGCAATTATCATTATATAAGTATTGCTTCAATCACTCTTGCATACCCATCAATCCTTTTCCTCCTTTGCAGTGTTTATATTTTATTAGTATTTGCTACCCCACAATGTTTTTGGATAATCGCAGGCATTTCACATTATTTATTTTCACCAGGACCATGACTCTATCCTGCAAATTCTTATGACTTTACTTTAGGTTTTATAGATACAGCACGGAAGCAGGTGCTTCGGTCCACTGAGTCTGCACCAACCAGCGATTAACCCGTACACTAACACTATCTATCCTACACACTAGGGACAATTTTGCAACTTTCCAAAGCCAATTAACCTACAAACCTGCACGTGTTTGGAGCGTGGGAGGACACCGGAGAAAACCCACGCGGTCACAGAGAGAACATACAAACTCGGTACAGGCAGCATCCATAGTCAGGATCGAACCCGGGTCTCTGGCGCTGTAAGGCAGCAACTCTACCGCTGCACCACTGTGCCATCCATCTGTGGCCAAATCTCTGTGCAATTCAGCAAAATCAATCCATCCTTCATGTTTCAAAGGCCAAACTGAACAAAGTTCGCAGATGAGGCTATATAAAACTAAAGCATAACCTCCTCCACTTTGTTTATTCCAGCTATCAAATGAAAGGTCAACATTGCAATGTATTCTTTTTATTGCTTCCCTTGCACTTGTAGTTTTTAATAATGGTCGCATTCACCCGTGTCCAGGTACAGGTGGAGCTGATTGTAAATCCCTTGCCAATCAAACCAGCTGACACACTCTTGTAAATAGCTGTGATTGTTCCCATGCATATAATTTACATGCAATTATTCTCCACACACCACAGTTTTCTAGAGAAATTACAGTGCAAGTAACAAGGGAAATAGCTTTCAGCCCCATCTTCAATTACACTGTTGCACAGAACACTCCAGCACTGTTGTGGCTTAGCAAGGTGCACAATAGAACAGAAAAATAATTTGAAACAACAGGTAAATAGTTGCCAATCAACCATTTAAAAATCTTTTGGATAATTGTTTACAGCGTTGGTTTCAATTCCCTAACCAACATGTCTTGTGCCAAAGCAGTGTTTTGGATTCAAACCCCAATCTGATCCCCTTTGTACGACTTAAATGTTCAGGAAAGCATTGCAGACTTTTCATATTGTGCAGTATTCCCTGTGATCTGGCTGCTTGTAATTTGGGGCAAACAACTTTGTATCAGCAAAGTCTCACAAATCAGTGGCACTCAGGCTCCATTTGTCCTAAGTAACAGACAGGATCAAATACATTTTTGATATTCCGAAGTCATAGGACTTAGTTGAAGGCGAGGAATACTTTGGTGAAAATGTAGACAGACTATTGATGGAAACAAATAATTAAAATAATATTGACGGTTTCCATGTTACAAAACTAAAATGCAAACATTTCTGCAAAACAAATGGTAGCTAACATTTTGTATTTATACTGCAGAAGACAAACACCGTTATGGCTTGAAAGTCACTTTCATTGACCTATTAAATAATAAATGCTTTCTGCTTTGTAGGTTTACATATCACAGAATAAAATGATGGAACTTCTGCATATGTCAGCAGCAATAACAGCAAATAATATTTCAGTGTGCAGCATTTTATTTTGGCAGAACCTTGAAAATCAATGAGAATGAAGGATATGTGTACAAGATAACAGAGCGTGCAATTTCACATAGTATTACACTTCACAAAACAACACTTGTGATTTATCTCTCTCTCTCAAAAAAGTCATTCAACTGAGTGGATCATCAGTCTTTTGGTTTAGAGATACAGCGCAGAAACAGGCCCTTCGGCCCACCGGGTCCGCGCCGAACCCGCACATTAATAACATCCTACACACACAAGGGACATTTTTTGAAATATTTACCAAGCCAATTAACCTACAAACCTGTACGTCTTTGGAGTGTGGGAGGAAACCGAAGATCTCGGAGAAAACCCACGCAGATCACAGGGAGAACAAACTCCATACGGACAGCACCCGTAGTCAGGATCGAACCCGGGTCTCCGGAACTGCATTCGCTGTAAGGCAGCAACTCTACCACTGCACCACCGTGACCGCCTGTAAATATGTCTGTAAAGATGTTTTGTGGATTTAATACTGACCCAAAACAGTCACTTGGATGAACATTTGTGTGATCTCTCCCTCACCCTTGCTATTTTTTTAATCTTATTCTTAAACAAGGAAACAAAGGAACTTTCAATCACGTTAGAATTGTTATTTAAGATTATTGACAACTGATCTGACTGTCTAAATTTAATTTTACCTTACCAACAAATGGCCATTGAAAGATTCAAAAAGATTCAAAACCTAATCAAGAATATTTCAAGTCTGCATAGTAATAACACAAACCATACAAGGGGTCACAGCTTAAGGATAAGGGGGAAATCCTTTAAAACCGAGATGAGAAGAACCTTTTTTCACACAGAGAGTGGTGAATCTCTGGAACTCTCTGCCACAGAGGGTAGTTGAGGCCAGTTCATTGGCTATATTAGAGAGTCCTCTTGTTAGATGTGGCCCTTGTGGCTAAGGGGATCAGGGGGTATAGGAGAGAAGGCAGGTACGGGGTACTGAGTTGGATGATCAGCCATGATCATATTGAATGGCGGTGCAGGCTCGAAGGGCCGAATGGTCTACTCCTGAACCTAATTTCTATGTTTCTATGTTTCTATACTCCTCCATTTAGAGTCACTGTGATCTCCATCTGCAGGTTGCATCTCATGGACCTGGAACCTTAGGACTGCCCAGAACAGGGATGTAGAATCCTGTGGAAAGTATTTGGTCTAAAGATGGATATAAAGCAGAACCTCTTTGCATGATATTAAAGTTGTACAGTAAATCCATCCCCATTCCTTCTTCTTCTCACCTTTACCAGCATCTTTACTTTGTCTTCTTTATTCCAGTTGTTCTCAACTCCTCCACATATGAATCTGCTTCTCATTCTCATCCCTCTCTTTGTCCTCTGGTCCAACATCCCTCTCATTTAAAAGATTGAAAAGACTAGGCTTGTATTCACTGGAGTTTAGAAGGATGAGGGGGGATCTTATAGAAACATAAAGCCCTCCCTTCACCACCTCCAGTTTAAATTCCATTTGGAATATTTTGGAGGACCAAGAAACCAAGAAAAATATCAAATTATAAAAGGACAAGCTAGATGCAGGAAAAATGTTCCCAATATTGGGCGATTCCAGAACCAGGGGCCACAGTCTTAGAATAGAGGGGAGGTCATTTAAGACTGTGAGAATAAACTTTTTCACCCAGAGAGTTGTGAATTTATGGAATTCCCTGCCACAGAGGGCAGTGGAGGCCAAATCACTGGATGGATTTAAGAGAGAGTTAGATAGAGCTCTAGGGGATAGTGGAGTCAAGTGATATGGGGAGAAGGCAGGCACAGGTTAATGATAGGGGACGATCAGCCATGATCACAATAAATGGCGGTGCTGGTTCAAAGGGCCGAATGGCCTCCTCCTGCACCTATTTTCTATGTTTCTATTCAGAATTTTATGATCACCAGTTGAGTTTCAATCCACAAAATACAATAATATATTGCACTAAACACAAAAACTAGTTACCATCACAGCAGAGATGAGACACTACCACTTGGGAGACAGCAAAAATAAATGGATAGGATTATGATTATTAATAACACTGAGTGGAATAACGACTGTATTCAGGGCAACTTACAAGGATATTGCCACCCCTTTGAACAAGGGAATGGAAGGATCTCTGGTTGAATGGAAGCCTATCAACTGCAGAATTCCGAGATGTAGGCTGAGGATGAACATAATATCATGATCCTATACTCTGACAAATGGCACTGATGAAGAACTAAAGTTACAGATGGAGCTTCAGAGTACCTTGCCATGACACAAGGATAACATAAACAGCAAATGAGTGATGAAAAGAGATGGATGTGCACCATGAATAGAAACAAAGAGACAAATAATCTCTGGTATTTTAAAAATATAATCATTGGTACTTTTTCAAAATTGTGAAATTCACATGATCAAGGATTTTCCAAGTGGCAGAGAATAGAACAAGATTGCTAACAAGATGATCAATGGCAAATAGTGTTGCCCACTGCCATGTAAAAGTGAGAAAATGAGCAGATGCTGGCAGTGACCACCACCTTTTGGGAGTTCCAAGTTAAAATGAGGTGTGGGTCCCATCAACCAAATGACATATGCTTTAGACAATAACAAGCTGAAGACTCTCAAGGTACAGAAAGTCTTAATTTGGCAATTAAAAATGTTACAGGGACTTGTGGACCTTGTTGAAATGGAAGGAAATAGAGGTGAAGTGATCATCATGATGTGGACAAAGTGGCAATTAATTAGAAGAGGCCTGAAGCCTATTTAAGTGTAGAAAGGAGAAATGAGTGGATTGCACCCAGTACATGTAACTATAAGAATCAAATAAATCCTGAAGGAACAGATCCACGACAAAGAAACAGGTTAAAGGATAATAGCACAAGAAGGCACATTGGAAGGTCTTCCTTCCATGACCTTCACTGTATTGATAACCCAACACTAACCGAGAACGTAGCTGTTCAGCTTATCAGTGGCAAGTAGTGGGCATCAACAATGTACCCAGAGAATAGTTAAACCTTCTACTAACAACAGGGGCAGAAGAAGAAATACGCTAAACTGGCCATTTCATAGAATCACTCAACAGGAAATCTCCTAATGAGGAAGTAAACATCTGTAATGCATGATATTAACACCCAATAATGGGGAAGGTCATCCAAATATCACAATCACCTATCCTCATCCCAATATCCTTTTAAACAAGTGTTTTTGTACATCTTTTTAAACTGAATTATGCTTGTGATTATGCTGAATTATGAAAACAAATATTCATTACCTTTCACCATCACCGGTATGGATAGAGGACGGCATCCTCACTAACACTGAAATATTCATTGGTTGACTGTTGACTATTGGTTGGGCAGCAGCATCAGTGGGGATGGTGGAACAGGTCAGCACATCGAGAACATAATCAACAACTTGTGCATGAGTGCAAACATAATCTGAAAACCATTAAAATACAACTCTACAATTCTACACTCTACACACAAAATACAACTACAAATACAAATAAACTGAAGATTTATCAAAGGTGCCTTCTTGCAACTTCTTATGGGAATGTCAATTAATTTCATAACAAAAAGCTTCGGGGGTGTGCTTCAGATGGATGACAATACTAACACCTAAAAAACAGGAGCAGCGGTGACAATTGGAAGACTTGCTATAAACAAGAAGGGATGGAAGACTATTGTTGCTGTCCTGGCAAAACGGTGAGTAAATAAAATTAACACCGCCTGATTTGGAAGATGGAACTTCAGACAGTACAGCATCTAATCGGTCGAAGTGCTAATATAGAAACATAGAAAATAGGTGCAGGAGTAGGCCATTTAGCCCTTTGAGCCTGCACCGCCATTCAATATGATCATGGCTGATCATACAACCCAGTATCCCATCCCTGCCTTCTCTCCATACCCCCTGATCCCTTTAGCCACAAGGGCCACATCTAACTCCCTCTTAAATATAGCCAATGAACTGGCCTCAACTACCTTCTGTGGCAGAGAATTCCACTGATTCATCACTCTGTGTAAAAAATGATTTTCTCATCTCGGTCCTAAAAGACTTCCCTCTTATCCTTAAACTGTGACCCTTAGTTCTGGACTTCCCCAACATCGGGAATAATCTTCCTACATCTAGCCTGTCCAACCTCTTAAGAATATTGTAAGTTTCTATAAGATCCCCCCTCAATCTTCTGAATTCTAGCGTGTACAAGCCGAGTCTATCCAGTCTTTCTTCATATGAAAATCCTGTCAACCCAGGAATCAGTCTGTTGAACCTTCTCTGTACTCCCTCTATGGCAAGAATTCCTCAGATTAGGAGACCAAAACTGTACGCAATACTCCAGGTGTGAGCTCTCCAAGACCCTGTACAACTGCAGTAGAACCTCCCTCCTCTTATACTCAAATCCTTTTGCTATGAATGCTAACATACCATTTGCTTTCTTCACTGCCTGCTGCACCTGCATTCCTACTTTCAAAGATTTAGTGTACCATGACACCCAGGTCTCGTTGCATCTCCCCTTTTCCTAATCGGCCACCATTCAGATAATAGTCTACTTTCATGTTTTTGCCACCAAAGTGGATAACCTCACATTTATCCACATCATACTGCATCTGCCATGCATTTTCCCACTCACCCAACCTATCCCAAGTCACCTTGCAGCCTCCTAGCATCCTCCTCACAGCTAACACTGCCCCCCAGCTTTGTGTCATCCGCAAACTTGGAGAGGTTGCATTCAATTCCCTCATCCAGATCATTAATATATATTGTAGATAGCTGGGGTCCCAGTACTGAGCCTTGCGGTACCCCACTAGTCACTGCCTGCAATTCTGAAAAGGACCCGTTTACTCCTACTCTTTGCTTCCTGTTTGCCAGCCAGTTCTCTATCCACATCAATACTGAACCCCCAATGTTGTGTGCTTTAAGTTTGTATACTAATCTCTTATGTGGGACCTTGTCGAATGCCTTCTGGAAGTCCAGATACACCACATCCACTGGTTCTCCCCTATCCACGCTACTAGTTACATCCTCGAAAAATTCTATAAGATTCGTCAGACATGATTTACCTTTCATAAAACCATGCTGACTTTGTCCAATGAATTCACCACTTTCCAAATGTGCTGCTATCCCATCTTTAATAATAACTGACTCCAAAACCACCGATGTTAGACTAACTGGTCTGTAATTCCCCGTTTTCTCTCTCCCACCCTTTTTACAGAGTAGGGTTAAATTAGCTACCCTCCAGTCCTCAGGAGCTACTCCAGAATCTAAAGAGTTTTGAAAAATTATCACTAATGCATCCACTATTTCTGGAGCTACTTCCTTAAGTACTCTGGGATGCAACTTATCTGATCCTGGGGATTTATCGGCATTTAATCCATTCAATTTACCTAACACCACTTCCCGGCTAACCTGGATTTCACTCAGTTCCTCCATCTCATTTAACCCCTGGTCCCTTGCTATTTCCGGCAGATTATTTATGTCTTCCTTAGTGAAGACAGAACCAAAGTAGTTATTCAATTGGTCTGCCATGTCCTTGTTCGCCATGATCAATTTGCCTGTTTCTGACTGCAAGGGACCTACATTTGTTTTAACTAATCTTTTCCTCTTCACATATCTATAAAAGCTTTTGCAGTCAGTTTTTATGTTCCCTGCCAGTTTTCTTTCATAATCTATTTTCCATTTCCTAATTAAGCCTTTTGTCCTCCTCTGCTGGACTCTCCCAGTCCTCTGGTAGGCTGCTTGTTCTGGCTAATTTGTACGCTTCATCTTTTGTTTTGATACTATCCCTGATTTCCCTTGTTATCCACGGATGCACTACCTTCCCTGATTTATTATTTTGCCAAACTGGGATGAACACTTGTTTTTAATCCATGCAGTTTTTTCCATTGCATATCCACCGTCAACCCTTTAAGAATCATTTGCCAGTCTATCTTAGCCAATTCACGTCTCATACCCTCAAAGTCACCTTTGTTTAAGTTCAGGACCCTTGTTTCTGAATTAACAATGTCACTCTCCATCCTAATGAAAAACTCAACCATATTATGGTCACTCTTGCCCAAGTAGCCACGCACAACAAGACTGCTAACTAACCCTTCCTCATTACTCAATACCCAGTCTAGAATAGCCTGCTCTCTCGTTGGTTCCTCTACATGTTGGTTTTTAGAAAACTATCTCGCATACATTCCAAGAAATCCTCTTCCTCAGCACCCCCGCCAATTTGATTCACCCAATCTATATGTAGATTGAAGTCACCCACTATAATTGTTTAACCTTTGTTGCACGCATTTCTAATTTCCTGTTTGATGCCATCCCCAACTCCACTACTACTGTTAGATGGCCGGTACACAACTCCCACTAGCGTTTTCTGCCCCTTAATGTTTCGCAGCTCTACCCATATCGATTCCACATCCTCCAAGCTAATGTCCTTCCTTTCTATTGAGTTAATCTCCTCTCTAACCTGCAACACTACACCACCTCCTTTTCCTTTCTGTCTATCCCTCCTGAATATTGAATATCCCTGGATGTTCAGCTCCCAGTCTTGGTCACCCTGGAGCCATGTCTCCGTGATCCCAACTATATCATATTCATTAATAACTATCTGCACATTCACCTCATCCACCTTATTACAAATGCTCCTTGCATTGAGACACAAAGCCTTCAGGGTATGAAGGTAGACAAATCTCCAGGGCCTGATCAGATATATCCGAGGTCATTGTGGGAAACTAAAAAGGAAATTGCGGGAGCCTTGGTTGAAATTTCCAAGTCGCCTTTAAATACAGGAGAGGTGCGGGAAGACTGGAGGGGGGCAAATATTGTACCTCTATTTAACAAGGGCAGCTGGGAAAATGCTGGGAACTATAGGCAAGTGAGCTTAACATCTGTTGTTCGAAAGTTACCAGAGTATTCTGAGGGATAGAATATACATGCATTTAGATGGACAAGGGCTGATTAGGGATAGTCAGCATGGTTTTGTATATGGGAAGTTGTGTCTCACAAATCTGATTGAGATTTTTCTTTATTCCCCATTACCATTTCTCCTGCTTCATTGTCCAGCCATTCACCTAGTTTTATATATGTGTAATGTATCAGTATCAGTATCAGTATATCTTTATTGTTATTTCCTGAGTACTCACATACCCAGAGGAAACAAAAAAACGTTGCTCAACCAGTGTCCATTCAGTGTGCAGTGCAAATAACAACAAGTAAATAGAAATAAAAATACATAGATCATGAACAAATTAAATTAAACACTCTACTCTCTACTAAACATCAACAGGTGTTCCGATCAACAGCTGCTGCAGTGTGTCCAGGTTGGTGGTTGGTGCGCAATACTTTGGCAGGGGGCTAAGTCCGTTTATCAGTCTTATAGCCTGCGGGAAGAAGCTGAGGAGCATCCTGCTGGTTTTGCAGCTAATGCTTCTGTACCTCTTCCCAGATGGCAGGATGGAGAATATGTGATACGATGGGTGGTAGGGGTCTTTGATGATGGAGATGGCTCTGTTGATACATCTCTTCCTGTATATGTCCAGCAAGAAAGGGAGTGGAGCACCAATAATCCTGCTGGCGGTCTTCACTATCCTGTCAAGTTGGTGCCGTTCGTACGCCTTGCAGCTCCCGAACCAGGAAGTGATGCCGTTGGTTAATGTGCTCTCGACTGTCCCCCTATAAAAAGTTCGTAGATGTGTAGTGGGGAGACCTGCTTTATGTAATCTTCGGAGAGGGTGTAGTCGCTGCTGGGCTCTCTTGACCAGTGCTGTGGTGTTGGTTGTGGACATCAGGTCATCTGACAGGTGGAGTCCTAGGAACTTCACGCTAATGTAAATATTGTCTCTGCATCAGCAACAGATATCTATAACAAATGTAGATATTCTGCTTCAACAACAGTGGCACAACGGTAGAGTCGATGCCTTACAGCACCAGAGACCCAAGTTCGATCCGTAGAGTTTGTACGTTCTGTCTATGACTGCGTGGGTTTCCTCCGGGGGCTCCGGTTTCCTCCCATACTCCAAAGATGTACAAATTTGTAGATTAATTGGCTGTAGTAAGTTGGAAAATTGTACCCAGTATGTAGGTTAGTGTACAAGGTGACTGGGGTTGACTCAGTGGGCCGAAGGACTTGTTTCCACACTGTATCTCTAAAATCTAGAGTCTAAACAAGAACTTGGATTTTAACTACTAAAACTAATGAATGCCTTTAATGAACCAAACAATGAGTTTCATACAGAATCATTACCATAAGGCATCAAACAGTCATGCAAGAAATATTATGGCCGACAGCCAAAAGATAGGTTTAAAAGTGTGTTTGTAGGATATGCTTAGAAAAGTGGGAAAGGCTTAGGGAAGGTATTCCACAGCTAAGATTTTCTTCAGTAATGATACAATGATACAAGTAATTTGTTGTCATTTGAACCTCATTGAGGTTCAAACGAAATTTGGTTTCTACAGTCATACAAACAAGAAAAAGAACCAAGACACAACACAATTTACACAAACAACCATCACAGTGAATCTCCTCCTCACTGTGATGGAAGGCAAAGTCTTATCTCTCCCCTGCACTCCCCATTCTCCTCCCGATGTCAGAGTCAAAGCCCCCGGCGGGCGATGGTAAATAATCCCGTGGCAATTAAAGCTGCGCCGGGCGATGTAAGGCCCCGCTCCAGGTCATCCTCAACCCAGCAACTCGGGCGGGAGAAGTCACCGTTGCGGAAGCCCCAAAACGCGGCCTCACACCAGGGACCCGCGAGCTCCCGGTGTCACTGTCCACCGGGGCGGCAACTGGAGCCTCCGAATCTCCAGGGTCGGGCCGCAGCAGCGACCCACTACCGCTCTGCACGCTCCGAACTCGGCCAGCTCCACGATGGTGAGTCCCCAGGTCGTTCCGGCTGGAGGCCGCTCCACGGTGCTAGGCCCCAACGACAACGGAGACCCAACAGAGAAAAGGTCGGGTCCTCCGTACAGGGAAAATATTTTAAAAGTTCCCCCCCCCCACACATACCCAGTTAAAAAAACACTATAAACTACACTCAAACGAGACAAAAAATAATAAAAGACGGACGGACTGCAGAGGCCGCTGCGACATGGGTCGCGCTGCCCACCCATGGTCAGTCAAGAGATCAAATCTGAAGGAAACCTGATCTTAAATATTTTTCACAACTGTGGAGTTTGACCCATTTTGGAGGTACAAAGATGTGTGACAAATATTGCAATGAATATTCATGACATGCTGCCCACATGTTTAATGCACCATTTACCATGGGTTACAGAAAAGTTATGTCTTAAAAGCACGCATGCCAAGGAGAATGTTGGAAAGCTGATATGTAGTTAGGAGAATTATACCAGAGAATTTGAAAACATAGACAAGGAATGTTTAACAATTAGACATGACTTAACCAGGAGTCAAAGCAGATAATTGAGCACAGAAGTAATAGACAAACAGCTGTGTAAATTTGGCTGTGGGCAGCAAAATTATGACTGGCCTCACCTTCACTGTTGTGTTGAACAAAAATGCAGCCATGAGCACACTGGAATGATGATCATGTAAATTTAATAACAATAACAATTTGACCTGCTAAAAAATTCCAACTCCGAACATAAGCATAAACTGAGAAAATAATCAAATTCATGGTTACAATCCTTTGCATTTCAAGTTAATTCTATTCTCTAACATTTATGAGATACAAGAAACTCCAGATGCTGGAATCTTGAGTTAATCACAAAGTGCTGGAGGAACTCAGTGGGTCAAGCAGTATCTGGGAGGGAAAAGGACAGGCGACGTTTTCAGTCGGGACCCTTTGGAGTAGGGGAGAGAAAGCTGGAAAAGAGGTGGGGCAGGGCAAAGCTTTCCAGATACAGGTGAAAGGGAGTTTGCTTGACAGATGGGTGGAGTAAGTAACAAAGGCTAGTGGTGAAAAGACAACAAAAGGATGTCATATGAGCATAGGGGAAATGTGAAACAAAGCTGGAGGGAGTGATGTGGGTGAAAGGGGACAGGGCGAGTGGAAAAAGGGGAATAGGGAAATCAATGAATCTGGGATGGGAAATTAATGTATAAAGGAGCAGGGTGAATGGGAAGTGTGGGTGATGGTGTGAGAAACGGAAGCACAATGGGATGGGGTGAGGAAGAGAGGGTATTATTTAACGTTGGAGAATTCAATGTTCATACCATTCGGAATGACCAATGTGCTGTGTCTCCAGTTTGATTGTGACCTCACTGTAGCAATAGAGGAGGCCAAGTCAGAGAGGTTGGTATGGGTAGGAAAGAACTGCAGATGCTGGATTACACCGAACATAGACACAAAATGCTGGAGTAACTCAGCAGGACAGGCAGCATCGCTGGATAGAATGGATGACGTTTCTGGTTGAGACCTTCAGACTGAAAGTCAGGGGAGAGGGAGACACAGAGATAAGGAACTGTAAGGTGTGGAAATGAGACATTAAAGGATATCAGTTAAGGAAAATGTAGAATAGATGATTGTTAGCTAGGAGAAGGTGACAACGAAGCATACAGAGATAACATTTAATCAGGTGGACAGTCAAACTGGTCGGATAACTAGGAAGTGGGAAGGATGGAGAGATACAAAGGACATTTATTATCACATACACCAAATGGTGTAGTGAAATTTGACTTGCCCTTGCAGCACACGAATAAAGATAAGACACAACATTAAAGAATTTAACAATAAACATAAAAACATCCCCCCACAATGGTTCCCACTGTGGGGGAAGGCAGCAATGTCCAGTCCCATCCCCTGTTCACCCATAGTCGGGCCTATTGTGGCCTCCGCAGCCAGTCCGATGTTTTCAGGCCCTCTTGCCGGGAAGCTGGAACTCCGGTGTCGGGTGAACACTCCTCAGTGGCTTGGAAATGTCTGGAGTGGCCCCTTCCTCCCCGGAGACCGCGGCACCCGAAGTCCTCACGATCTTGGATTGGAGCTGGTTGGATCTCCGACTCTGCCGATCTCGAATCCCAGGCTCTGCGGTGTTTTAAATCCAACGCCGCCCGCGGCTGGATGCCCGCAGCCACAGCTCCTCGATGCTGGAGTCGCCGGTCACAGCACTCCAGAGCATACCGCACCGTGACCCAGTAAGGCATTGCCCGCTCCGTGATGGTGTTCCTGCGCTGTGCCGCTGCCAAAGCTGCAGTTCCAGCTGGTCCTGACAGGAGACGCCGCTCCAGTTCGATGGTAGGGGGGCGAAGAAGCAGCTCGGAGGTAAGCCGCCTATCCGACAAGGTAGGGACTAGGAAATAACGTTTCCCCCTCCCCCCAGCCACCACATAAAAGACTAGAAGACATCCAAAACAAACACTAACTCACTAAAGAGAGGATAAGTATGGGTTACTTGGAGTAAGAGAAATCAATTTTCATACTGCTCGGGTGTAAGCTGTCCAAATAAAATATAAGGTATTGGTCTTCCAATTTGCACTAGGCCTCACTCTAACAGTGGAGGAGATCCTGGGCCCAGCATCCCACACCTTACTCTTTCTCCCCACGACGATTCCCTTTTCTGGTCCTTTTACGATACAATAGAACTTTATTCATCATAAGAGGGAAATTGGTCTGCCAACAGACATAAAACACAACAAGATACATGAAATTAAAGTGACGAGTGGAAAGTCCAGGATTGGGGATGTGCACAGATTGGGGAGGAGGGGGGAGTCAGTTGGCCCCATGACAGATGGGGAGGAGTTGTAGTTTGATAGCCACAAGGAAAAGGGATCTCCTGTGGCATTCTGTGCTGCATCTTGATTCTCGCCCAGCTTTCCATTGTCTCTTCACCCACCCACCAACCAACCAAGTTCTTCTTCCAGCATCTGATGTTCATCGTGCAATCTGAAACTACAATCACCTCATTTGGACTACGCAGTTGCAGCATGGGACCCATACACAAATAAAAGCATTTCTTCCATCGAACGTGTTCAAAGACAGGCAGCTCGATTTGTTACTAACACCTATGAGAGAGAAGCGAGTGTTACCAAACTTCTGAATTAACTGGGGTGGAACCTTCTCCAAGACAGACGTGAAGCTCACCGTTTGACCTGTTTTTACAAAATGTTAAATGGCCAGATTGACATCGATTTCAAAACCTACACCAAACCCAAACCAATTAGGAGCAGACGAGGGCATTCGATCCAATTTGAGATACCAGCTACCAAGACAGATGTGTACAGCATCTTCGGGGGTGCTGCATCTTAGGGGGCGCTGCAGTGACTGCGCCTGAAAGCAGCGCGTTAGTCCTTTCAATTTTTTTTAGTATGTTTTAAAGTATGTTTTAAAGTTTGTTTTAATGTTCCTTTGTGTGTCTTGTGTGGGGGGGGTAAGGGGGAAACCGCTTTCGGTCGCCTCCTCCACGGAGAGGCGACTTTTTCCAGGTCGCCTCCCCCGTGGCCTAACAACGGGGATCGGCGCGGCCTTTTCCGGAGACGCGCCCGGGGCTTCAGCGGCGGGCGCAGCGTGGACTCTCGGCGTGGAGCGGGCGAGCCCTCGCTGGGGCTCGCTGGAGGGCAGTGCTCCGTTTCGCTGGCCCGCGGCAGCTGGCAGCCTGAAGCCGCGGTCTGCAGAGCTCCAGATGGCGCAGCGTCCGCAGCCCGGGATCCCTCGTGGGGGACCCGGGGGAAGAAGAAGCCATCACTGCCGGCCCGCGGCCAACTTCTACCGCGGGTCCGGCATGGACTTACCATCACCCCTGGAGGGGAGCTTTGAGCATCAGCCCTGCAGAGCTTCTGGCTGCGGCGCGGCGGGAACCTTAAATCTTCGACCGCCGACCTGCGGCCTACACCAACCTGAAGCCGCAGTTTCCGGTGGGGAAGAGCCGATCCTGGACTTACCTTACCTTGATTTTGACTTTGTCCCTTACCATCTGGACGCCTGCAGCAACGGCTGCGGAGGGTGGAGGTCCCGTCCACGGGGGAAAATGGAGGAGGACTGGCCAAGTTCTGTGCCTTCCACCACAGTGTTTGTGTTACATTTTTATCGTGGTTGTGTGTTCTTTATTATTGTACCGCTGCTGACAACCCAAATACCACCGACCCTGGTTGTGTGGCAAATAAATTCTATTCATTCATTCAATTCGTTCTTCCGCTGCACAATTAAATCACGGAGGGGAATCCCTGTTCCCTGAAGAACGAGGACATTTCTGATGCCCTGGTATGGAATGTCTCATCCTGTCTTCTGACCGACATACACTACAAACCAACTGACTCACATGACTATCTGGATTACACGTCTTCCAACCCTGCCCCCTGCCCCCTGTAAAGACTCCATCCCCTACTCCCAATTCCTCCGCCTACGCCACATCTGTTCCCAGGATGAGACATTCCATACCAGGGCATCGGAAATGTCCTCGTTCTTCAGGGAACGGGGATTCCCCTTCGCCACCATAGATGAGGCTTGCACCAGGGTCTCATCCATACCCCGCAACACTGCTCTCTCTCCCCATCCCCACACTCGCAACAAGGGCAGAGTCCCCCTGGTCCTCACCTTTCACCCCACCAGCCGGCAAATACAACACATAATCCTCCGCCATTTCCGCCACCTCCAACGTGACCCCACCACTCGCCACATCTTCCCATCTCCCCCCCATGTCTGCCTTCCGCAAAGACCGCTCCCTCCGCAACTCCCTTGTCAATTCTTCCCTTCCCTCCCGTACCACCCCCTCCCCGGGCACTTTCCGTTGCAACCGCAAGAAATGCAACACCTGTCCCTTCACCTCCCCTCGACTTCATTCAAGGACCCAAGCAGTCGTTCCAGGTGCGACAAAGGTTCACCTGCACCTCCTCCAACCTCATCTACTGCATCCGCTGCTCTAGATGTCAGCTGATCTACATCGGGGAGACTAACGGAGGTAGAAACATAGAAACATAGAAATTAGGTGCAGGAGTAGGCCATTCGGCCCTTCGAGCCTGCACCGCCGTTCAATATGATCATGGCTGACCATCCAACTCAGTATCCCGTACCTGCCTTCTCTCCATACCCCCTGATCCCCTTAGCCACATCTAACTCCCTCTTAAATATAGATTGGGCGATCGTTTCTCCGAACAGCTCCGCTCAGTCCGCAATAACCTACCTGACCTCCCGGTGGCTCAGCACTTCAACTCCCCCTCCCATTCCCAATCCGACCTCTCTGTCCTGGGTCTCCTCCATTGCCAGAATGAGCAACACCGGAAATTGGAGGAACAGCACCTCATATTCCGCCTGGGTTGCTTGCATCCTGATGGCATGAATGTTGAATTCTCCCAGTTTTGCTAGCCCTTGCTGTCTCCTCCCCTTCCTTAACCCTCGAGCTGTCTCCTCCCACCCTCCTATCCGCCCGCCCTCGGGCTCCTCCTCCTCCCTTTTTCCTTCCTTCTCCTCCCCACCCCAAGGTTTCGGCCCGAAACGTTGCCTACCTCCTTCGCTCCATAGATGCTGCTGCACCCGCTGAGTTTCCCCAGCACTTTTGTGTCCCCGCGTGAGTGACAGGTCCCCGCGTGAGTGACAGGTCCCCGCGTGAGTGACAGGTCCCCGCGTGAGGGACAGGTCCCCGCGTGAGCGACAGGTCCCCGCGTGAGAGACAGGTCCCCGCGTGAGCGACAGGTCCCCGCGTGAGCGACAGGTCCCCGCGTGAGCGACAGGTCCCCGCGTGAGCGACAGGTCCCCGCGTGAGGGACAGGTCCCCGCGTGAGCGACAGGTCCCCGCGTGAGCGACAGGTCCCCGCGTGAGCGACAGGTCCCCGCGTGAGCGACAGGTCCCCGCGTGAGCGACAGGTCCCCGCGTGAGCGACAGGTCCCCGCGTGAGCGACAGGTCCCCGCGTGAGGGACAGGTCCCCGCGTGAGGGACAGGTCCCCGCGTGAGCGACAGGTCCCCGCGTGAGCGACAGGTCCCCGCGTGAGCGACAGGTCCCCGCGTGAGGGACAGGTCCCCGCGTGAGCGACAGGTCCCCGCGTGAGGGACAGGTCCCCGCGTGAGGTCCCCGCGTGAGCGACAGGTCCCCGCGTGAGCGACAGGTCCCCGCGTGAGGGACAGGTCCCCGCGTGAGGGACAGGTCCCCGCGTGAGTGACAGGTCCCCGCGTGAGGGACAGGTCCCCGCGTGAGGGACAGGTCCCCGCGTGAGCGACAGGTCCCCGCGTGAGCGACAGGTCCCCGCGTGAGAGACAGGTCCCCGCGTGAGCGACAGGTCCCCGCGTGAGCGACAGGTCCCCGCGTGAGTGACAGGTCCCCGCGTGAGGGACAGGTCCCCGCGTGAGGGACAGGTCCCTGCGTGAGCGACAGGTCCCCGCGTGAGGGACAGGTCCCTGCGTGAGTGACAGGTCCCCGCGTGAGGGACAGGTCCCCGCGTGAGGGACAGGTCCCCGCGTGAGGGACAGGTCCCCGCGTGAGCGACAGGTCCCCGCGTGAGGGACAGGTCCCCGCGTGAGCGACAGGTCCCCGCGTGAGCGACAGGTCCCCGCGTGAGCGACAGGTCCCCGCGTGAGCGCCCCGCCCCGGCCCCGCCCACCCCGGCCAACCGTCGCCGCCCCCTACGTCACCGCCAGGGGTGGAAAACGAAGGGAGACGCTGGTAGAGCGCGCGCTCCCCCTCTGCTCCCCGCGCATGCGCCGCTTGGGCCGGCCGCCCGCCCGCCCGCCGTGTTTGTGGAGCCACGTTGCCACTTTGCAGCCGAGAGCCATCAGAGCAGCAGCAGAGCAGCGAAGGGGCGACGATGTCTTCCCCACCCACCGACAAGGTGGAAACCAAAGCGGGACACCTGCCTGCCGGTATGTACACGTAACATTGCAACAATGGCGACCCGCGGCACCAGCTAATTACTTTGTTTTTCCTCTCGTGTCGATCCAGTGGCTGCAAAGTTAGCTCGAAGTTGGAAGTAAATCACTGACTTCTACAACTGTGTGTGGCATTAAGAGTGAAGAGTGTTTTATTATCGTCTGTCCCACATGGAACAATGACATTCTTACTTGCAGCAGCACAACACAATATGTAAACAGTATAATAAACGAGAGGAAAAACAGTTCAGTGTTTGTATATATGTATGTCATATATAATGCCCAAGTGACAGTCGTGCTGCCCAGTTAATAGGATCCAGCCCTTCCAACACTTATTCAACTTGTTGATGCAGCAGGGGTTCCTTTGCATTTGATGACTGAATTTTTATTTTTAAACCCAGAAAGAATGTGCATGTTGATACCTGCTATTCACTGAGTAGATATATTTAATTTGATGGGATTGGGCAAAATGTCAGGCGGATAAAGGGATCAAATATTATCTTCTTGGTGCAAATTAGCTTTGGGATTATTACTTAAATTTCAATGTTGTGTATTCCCGCTTGCTATTTAATGGTTCCAGTTTTAAATAGCAAAAATCAATACAATAAGATTCGTTTAATGGACTGAGTTAAATGATAGTGATGGAAGGTCTGACAGCTATTGTAAAGAGAAATAAAAACGTTGCAGATCTGTATATTTCAGCTGAGACAGCATCGAGTGTTTCATAGGTGATGATGTGGCAATGAATATGGTGTTTGCTGGAACTTCAAATGTATTTAAAAACTGGAAATTATGAACGACTGTAAGGCCTCTTGACTCTATTCCACCTTTTTTGACCACTTAAAATTATACATTTATTTATTATTTGGCTGTACCCCTGTCCTCTTTCCATACTACTATGTTGCTGTCAATTCCTTGAGCTTTTTCCTTGTGCAATAACCTTTAATATAGCACCATATTGTTCTTCGGCCTTCAAAAGATATTCAATATTACCAAGTTTCCCTTTATCCACCACATCCTTAAAGCTATCTTCTATTATAATATAAAACTATGATCTTGGATGTGGATGTATTTATTTGTGTATGTGTGTGTTTTCATATGTGATTCACATCTCAAAAACCCGACGCGCTAACGGTGAAATGTTTACATATTCCAGTAGATATTTACCTCATGATCTCAGAAATCGCCTCATCAGCAAATTTGATTCATTATTTCCCAGTTTTTTTACTCTGCTCCTCGCGGCAAGCTGCGCCGAATTTTCAACGCGCATCCCCACTGTTTTCCACGAGCTACGAGTTACACGGCCCAGCCTCGCACTCCCCCCCCAGGGCTCTGGATTGAAGCCGCTAAACACGCGCTCAAGTCGTGCAGCCACTCTGCCGGGCTCCTTGAAGTTCTACAATATGGCGGCGGTGGTCATTATCGCAGCGCGGGCGCGGACAATCGCAGTGGAAAAGTGGCCATGGCGGCCTTCACTGGGGACAACCTCCTCTCCGTCTCCCCTGCCCGATGGTCTGTCACGCTGGTGGGTGGGCTTCCCCCTGTGGAAGCAACGATCGGCCAGCCCCCCGCTGCTTTGGTCTGTCCTCAGATCGCTCCGGGCCTCGCTCTGGTCCACGCCGGCTACAGCCTAGCTTGGGCTCGGCGCCTGGTGGGGAGGCTTCTGTTCTATTACCTAGGTAGTTGCTGCCTCTACCTCTTCCCGGGGAAGAGAAATACAATAGACAATAGGTGCAGGAGCAGGCCATTCGGCCCTTCAAGCCAGCACCGCCATTCAATGTGATCATGGTTGATCATTCCCAATCAGTACCCTGTTCCTGCCTTCTCCCCATATCCCCTGACTCCGCTATCTTTAAGAGCTCTATCTAACTCTCTCTTGAAAGTATCCAGAGAAGCGGCCTCCACCGCCCACTGAGGCAGAGAATTCCACAGACTCACAACTCTGTGTGCGAAAAAGTGTTTCCTCAGCTCAGTTCTAAATTGCTTACCCCTTATTCTTAAACTGTGACCCCTGGTTCTGGACTCCCCCAAAATCGGGAACATGTTTCCTGCCTCCAGCTTGTCCAAACCCTTAACAATCTTATATGTTTCAATAATAGACAATAGGTGCAGGAGTAGGCCATTTGGCCCTTCGAGCCACCACTGCCAGTCAATGTGATCAGAGAGAGAGAGGGGGTGGGGGGTAGGCGTGGGAGGAAGATGGGGGAGGGGGAGGACCCCCCTCTATCTTTGTCTCCGCCCCCCCCCCCCCCTCCCCTCCTCTCTGCCCCCCCCCTTCCTCTCTGCCCCTCCCCTCCTCCTCTCCCCCCCCCCCTTCCTCTCTACCCCCCCCCCCTCCTCTCTGCCCCCCCCCTTCCCTCTCTGCCCCCCCTTCCTCTCTACCCCCCCCTTCCTCTCTACCCCCCCCTTCCTCTCTGCCCCCCCCCCTCCTCTCTGCCCCCCCCCTTCCTCTCCTCTCTGCCCCCCCCTTCCTCCTCTCTACCCCCCTTCCTCTCTGCCCCCCCTTCCTCTCTGCCCCCCCCTCTCCCCCCCCTTCCTCTCTGCCCCCCCCCCCTTGCTCTCTGCCCCCCCCCCCTCTCTGCCCCTCTCCTCTCTGCCCCCCCCTTCCTCTGGGCCCCCCTCCTCTCTGCCCCCCCCCCCCCCTTCCTCTCTCTGGGCCCCCCCCCCCCCCTTCCTCTCTGCCCCCCCTGGGGGTCCCCCCCCCTTCCTCTCTGCCCCCCCCCCCCCCCCCTTTCTCCCTGCCCTCCCTCCCTATCTGCTTCCTCCTCCCTCTCCAGGGAGTGGTGAATATTGGGACCTCTGGGTGAGTGGTGGAGTATTGCGTTCGGGAACCAGCCCTCCCCCCGTGATGCTGCACGCCCCTCCCCCCCACTCCTCAATCTGGGAGTGAATGGGATGGGGTAAAATATTTGTTTTTATTATATTAATATAATATCAAGGGGGGGGGGTTAGTGTGTGTGTGTGTGCGTGTGTGTGGGGGATGGTTAGTGTGTGAGACGCCGAAGGCCCCCCCCCCCCCCCCCCCCCCCCCCCCCCCCCCCCCCCCCCCCCGCCCCCAAACCTCGCATTGAGCGGATGAGACCCAACGGGTCCCCCTTGGTCTAGTAACTCATAGAATTGTTAAATCTGGATCTACAACCATGTGGACTCTTGTATTTTCTATGGTTTAGAAATCATTACTTTCTGGCACTCGTGATTTTTACCCGATGAATGAATTAGTTGTGTAAATATACAATTTCAGACAGTCATTGTGACCCAATAGTCAAATCATGTTCTGCTTTTCTAAGTGCTGATGTCATTATTTCCTTCATAATGGATTCCAACAATTTCCACACCATTGATGTAATATAAATAGACCCATAGTTCCATACTTTCTCCCATTCCGCTTTCTCAAATAGCAGTATTGCATTTGTCATTTTCCAACCTCCTGGGAGCTATCCAAATTCTGGAAAATTTGGAAGATCGCACCAATTCATTTATATTGGAAAGACTATCTGTGATGAAAGAAATGACTTCAGTTTGATTGTTTTTATCAGAATTGCTGTGTATTTTCCAGCATTTTCTTTTCTTATTTTGAACCATCTGCATTGTCTGCCTTTAAAACCAGAATGAGTGTTTCTGAAATCAAGATCCCTCCTTGGCCTCACATCCTCCCTATCTCTGTTTCTTTGCATTCCCCCAACTCTGACCACTGGCACTATCCTGATGTTGTAGCTACTCCACTATTAGTGGCAAGGTTTTAGAACTGTCAGAAGGAGAAGTAAAAATATAGTTTCTCAATAGAACTTGATGTAAAAGATATTAAACTTGTTAAAGGTGATTTAATCGGTCCTATCAAAAGTCATGATTTGTCACTTTGAGTGTTGACAATCACAAAAATGACACAGACACACGCTTGCAATGAAATTACTCTGTAAAACAAATTTGGGAAATGTTGCCAGAAGAACTGATGAGAGGGGGAAAAAAACAGGGGACATGATTTGCTGTAGCTTCAGGAGTGCATTGTCATTCTTTACATTGAGAACAATTTTAAAATGTGGCATCTTCATGCATACACAATTGAGCGTGCATGGTCTAAATTCAGAAACAAGGAACTGCAGATGCTGGTTTGCAAAAATGGACTGCAGAAATAACTCAACAGGTCAGAACTGGCTAAGTTACTCCAGCACTTTCGATCCCTTTTTGGTCCAATTTCAATTTAGTTCTAATCCTCTGGTGAGATGCTAGATATTCACCTGTTGACTAAGTGATCTGGGATGTAGCTCGTGTTTTCTACCCAGCGTTTGAAAAGATTTGTAATTATTTTGTTATTCATTACTTTCTGGTACTCACGAATTTGACCTGATGAATGATTTAGTTATGTAAATATAGAAGTCCAGACAGAGTCGTTGTGACCTACTAACCTTGTTGTTCCCAATAATTGTTGAAGGCCACACATGAGTTAGTTTAGTGTAAGATCGTAGTGAAAAGTTACTTTCTTGTTATCAATCTTGCACTCTTTAAGTTCCTCCAGCACTTTGTGTTTTGTTCAAGGTTCTAGAATCTTGTTTCTCCATTAAGATTACTAAATCAACTTAAAATGCATGCACACATGCTTGTGGATTTAAGAAAATAATTAATTAGATTAAAGTATTTACATTAACTGTTATTCAAACACTGCCTAGTAAGTATGTAAATGCCTCCAATTCTATGCAATTCTGCAACCTTACCTGGGCCAAGAGTCAAGAGAGTCATGAGTGTTCAATTGTCACATGTGCTGGGACCGGAACAATGACTCCTAACTTGCTGCAGCTTTACTGGCACATTGAACACGCAACGTGACAAATGAAAATACAATAAATTATCGATTATTCATACACAAAAGATGCTATATTAAAAATCTGAAGTGGTTTTCTACAACTGTTTATTTAGGTTTTCTCAAGTTAACTTTTCCCCTGCACTGGACGGAATGATTACATTTGAAAGCACAGCCTTTTTGTCATGTTTAGTTGGAATAAATTTACAAAAATATTTTCAGATAGTAGAACATGGAAAATAATTATTGATGAAGTGGAATTCTTTGCCACAGAAGGCTGTGGAGGCCAAATCAATGGATATTTTTAAGGCGGAGATTGATATATTCTTCATTAATACGGGTGTCAGGGGTTATGGGGAGCAGACAGGAGAATGAGGTTGAGAGGGAAAGATTGATCAGCCATGATTGAATTATGGAATAGGCTTGATGGGCTGAATTGCCTAATTCTGCTCCTATAACTTATAAACTGATGAAAAAGAGTCACTTGCAACTGACAGGACAACTATTTTGAGCAAAAAGCAAGTGCTGGATGAACTCAGCGGATCAGGCAGCATCTATGGGAAAAAATGGAAAATGAAATTTTGTGTCGAGACCCTTCAGACTGGTTGGAATGGGAGTCGGGGGGGGGGGGGGGGGGGGGGTGGTTGGTGATGATAGCTGGTAGCTCTCACTTCCCACCAATGCAGATGGGCCTGCTGTGCATCTGCAGTTTATTTGTCTTTCATCTCAACATCTATCTTTTGATGGCGGACATCTAATCTCGAAAAACACAGACCAGGTGAAATATTACCAAAGGTAGATGGGAATGTAGAGTTGAGTTTACAGTTAGATTAGATTACCCATGATCTTATTAAATGGCAGACATGAGATGACAGATGCTAGAACACAGAGCAAAACGAAAACAAAATCCGCTGGAGGAACTCTGGGTAAGGCAGCGTCTGTGAAGGGAAATGCACAGTCGAAGTTTCAGGACAAAACCCCTCAATCTGGACTTGCAGAAACATTCAATGACAGAACAGGCCAAAGAGCTGTGTGCCCTGCTCCTAATTCGCATGTTCATATTAATGGGGTTTAACTTCAGAAGCTAACAAAGATTTGAGATTCAGAATTTAACTTAAAAAATAGTGTAGTAACCATTTAGCTTAACTCAGTATGTTATAATTATAACCAATTACTGTTACATTTTTATCTGCCTGTAATTATGTGGGTGAGCTTTATATGTAGTCTGGGGCGTGGTTTGCGGCTGGGATTCTGGCGCAGACTCCCAAGGAGTTTAGTTTTAGTTCAATGAAGATTATGGGAGAGACATAGTTTTCAACCATGCACGAGCATGATAATAAGCTTTTATGATTTATCTTACTGTTTGTTCTACTATAATAAAGAAACTATTAATCAAGAGACTGTTTTTGGAAGATTCATCTTTCAACAGCATTGGATGTCTCGTGGGTGCGTATAGATTACCTTCTGATCCACGGTCATAATTATAGTGGCAATTGAGGCATAAACCCTTGAGGCGTTGTAAATACTGTCACTACAAATAGTGAACTTAAAATTAAAAAAAACATCCAGATTCTGGAAAAGCAGGGGGGCAAACCTGTAACTGGGCAATTCCATAATTTCGGACGTACATTTCAGACACTTAAATGAGTTGTCAATGGAAAAATAATTACAAACAAATAATTTTTATTTGACCAATATGTGACATCTACTGAGTAGAAAACAATTATAGATATAAATATAATACAAGCACCATAATCAACTTGTACTAATTAAAAAACACCATGTGGTCGGACGTACATAGAAATGTGTGTTTTTCTGACATTAGAAATTCAACTGAAAATCTCTGTGACGTGTACTGGCTTTTTTTCAAAAATCACTCATAACCATTTCAGTTAGATGTCAAATGATGAGAAATGGCAAGAATAATGTGTCATTTCTACTTTCAAGTAATGAATAATTAAGGTTTTTCTTTGTGTCGGACGTACAATGTCGGATGTATAGTACTGTCGTGTCGGACGTACATGTGTGTATATCTATTTGTTGCAGACATTTTGTTGGTAATTAAGCCCTTATTACATCACTTACTAGACTTTGTCTTACATGACAAATGACACCATGGGTAACATTACTTATTGATAATATTAAGGACATTTATAAAGCACTTAATACAATACCTTGTGTGTCTAAGCGCTGTGAACAACAACCAAATATCACAAAACTCAACAAAACGATATCAAACTTAAACAAAAGAAATCTCATCAAACACAAAACAAAGAAAATAACTATTAACCATATACTTGATAACACTTCAACATTAAAACGGGTTTAATGTATTTGACAAATAGATTTTTGTGTATTGGGGTCATGTTATTAGATCTGGAACATCTTTTCCCTTCAGAATTATTAAATTGAAAATAAAGCTGCTCATAAATTTGAGATCTGGTGTATCATTCTGTATGTTAGAGTACAATTTGAATACTGTTAATGCAACTGTAGAAGTGACATTTAATCCAACAACTTTAGCATAGACTTACTGAATTGTCATGCCTTCAAACAATGGCAGAACATTCTCGCAAATTGATTATTTTGTTGCTCTCACACATTGTACAAGTGGATATTGTTTTTATTTTAATGACTCGGAAGTAGAACCAAAAACATTAAGGAACATGTGAAAATATTATAACCACGGTATTTTTTTATACATTTTGTAGCTATCCTGTACATGCATGTTCACACAAAGGGGTGGAGGAACTTAGGAAAAAGGGCTTAGAAAGTAAAAATGTACTGTCCCCTGCTGCCAGTGACCACTGGTGGAGATATTTTTTTGATAACATCTTTCCTGAAATAGAAAATGTGATTGTGTTGTTGCCATCTCCAGTGCCCACCTGCTTGATGCATAACATTGACCTTGAGATCAGTGCTATTGGGACCAAATTCAATGACTTCACCAGGGAAAGGTTCCCCTTGATAGGCAACCAACACCCAGTCCCCAATTTGTATTTGTAATTCATCACTTTCATCATCAGATGATTCATCCAAGCTGCCAATGGCCTCATTGAGATCCTCAACCTCCTCTCTGATGCGAACATGCTGGTACTCACTACTGTTGGACAGGTCACTGATAAACAAGTGATGTTGTCCAAATGGTACCACACTATGAATTTTGTGCGTGTATGGTACAGGTATTGTGGTTTGCCAGAATGCCTCCAAATTCTCTCTCTTCTCTGCAATTGCATCTTTGGAAATCCACATGATCTCAATGGTAGGGTTTCTGTGAACTGCAACTTCGTAGAAAGTAATTGGTGTTGATGCTGTTCCTTTCCCACTACGGCTTTACACTATTGAAATTATGATCCTAGTAAACTTGTGTTGGAAACAAAGTTTTATTAATAATAGTGCTACACACTTGTAATGATGCAGAGATATTGTGCTGTAATTACACGGCCTTAAGGCATATAAATATGGCAGAAACGTATTAATTATAAATGCTATGTCGGACGTACATGAATATATGATGTCGGACTTACAACAAAAGTGTATGTCCGACCACACATTTTTTCCTTAATTAGGGATTATTAAATAAATCTAATGTTCAGTCTTTGCAGAGGATCTAAAACTTTCTTTGCATTTAGATCCTGCAGTTAATTGGGTTCTTTGTCTTTTTGTAAAATTAAAAAATCACGTTTTTTTTCCTGTCGGATGTACATGACCAAAGTACATATCATTTTATAAGTAAATCATAACTTTGAAAAGTTTCACATTTTCTAATGTATGATCATGGATACATTGGTTATACTGTTTATATCATAGTGAGTGACATAATTCACTTCATTTTCTTTTAGAAAAAACAAGAAATTAATTAATACATACAAGTGGCAATATATTGGCTGTCGTTGAATGCTTCCATCGGAGCAGTCTGGTGACCTTGAACTTGGTCCAGTGTATCTGTAACTTACATATTTTGATAGTTCATATCGTTACCTTTAAAATGATATAACATTTGAACCAATTTGATTATATTGAAAATTTGGCCTACTGGTTGACATATTTATGGAACTGCCCAAACGCTAAAATATTCTGCAGGCCAGAATGCATCTGTGAATGGTGAAACTGAGTCGATGTTTCATGTTGGAGGCCCTTCATCGGGATTGAAACAGACAAAATAAATTTGTGATGCTGCAGGGACGTTGGGGGGTGGGGTGTTTCTGACAAGTTGTAGTATCGGTGATTAAGGAGATGCTTAAGACAGACACAAAAAGCTGGAGTAACTGAACTGGACAGGCAGCATCTCTGGAGAGAAAGGAATGGGTAACGTTTCGGGTCAAGACCCTTCTTCAGACAAGCTTATCTGCGGACAAGGTTATCTACTCAGTGAAAACATCGACACAAGATCCTGGACAAAAGAATGTAGAAGTTGCAATGTGAAGAGCTGGAGATAAGACCAAATGCTCTGTCTGGACACATCCTCCACTCCCAGAGAGAGAGGAAATGACAGAGAGGAGAAAGAAGCTGAGGTCATATAACAGATGGAAGGCTGAAAGGGGTTGAGTAACCAGGCTACATGAAGTTTAGTAATCAACATTCAGTCCAAAAGAATGAATAATGAATGAATACGTTTATTGGCCAAGTATTCACATACAAGGAATTTGCCTAGGTGCTCCACCCACAAGTGAGAATGTGACATACAGTGACAGTTAAGAATGATACATAAAACATTAATCATTAATAATAAAACATTATTGATTAAACATGTGAATTAAATTAAATACCAAAGCAAAAGGAGGCTACAGATTTTTGGTTACTGAGTAGAGCTACTACTTGTGGGGAAAAAAGCTGTTTTTACGTCTGGCTGTGGCAGCTTTGACAATCCGGAGTTGCCTTCCAGAGGGAAGTGATTCAAAGAGTTTGTGGCCAGGGTGAGAGGGGTCAGAGATTACCTTACCCGCTCGCTTCCTGGCCCTTGCAGTGTACAGTTCGTCAATGAAGGGAAGGTTGCAGCCAATAACCTTCTCAGCTGATTGGACGATTCGCTGCAGCCTCCGGGTGTCGTGCTTGGTGGCTGAGCCAAACCAGACCATGATGGAGAAGGTGAGGACAGACTACGATGGCCGTGTAGAATTGGCCATCTATATGGTGACAAAAGCTATATTCTTGTCACCATAGACCCAATGAAAGCTTAAGGAACAGCGCCACTTTTTCTGTTTGTAGCCGTCTAGATTCAATGTTGAATTCTATAATTTGAGATCAAGTTTTCTCAAATTATAGAATTCGTGGTCTCTCTCAGATGAAGTTCTGCTATGAAGTTCAGTTTTATTTTTTCTCTCTTGCTCTCTTGGAGTATAGCACATCGTCAACCAGTACTACAATGCATTTTGTAGCTTATTTTGTCAATGTTCTTACCCTCTAACTCCTCCCAGTCACCCATTGATTACCCATATAGCTATTTCCCCCATGGTCACCCTGGCAGAGACATACCCCTGCCACAACTTTCCAACAACCTTTTTATTGGCTTTACTTTTTTTTTGTTGTCTCTTTTTCAGTTCTGATGAAGGGTGTCTGACCTGAAATGTTGACTCTTCCCACTAATATGGTTCGACCTGCACAGTATTTCTACGATTTCCTGTTTCTAATTTTTTTTGTAAAAGAACATTTGCTCACATGTAATTCTTTTAAGATAAATTTGAGATTTACAGAACACTATATTTACTTATCTGTTGTGATGCTGCAAATTAAAATAATAGTAGTTCCATTTTGGGACATATGACAATAAAACACTCTTGACTCTTGAAATAAACCAGTTTGAAAAGGTTGATGTAACTGACACTTACTTCACAGATATGAGACCCAAGTGAATGGTGAACTTGAAAATTTCCAAAAATTGCAGGGGTGCAATTGAGGAAAATATCATATGACAAAGAAAAATAAATAGTGTATGTACTTTATTGTCCATAATATAATTAATACAATTAGTCAGTTGCAATCACCAATCCTGATGTGGGATTATGATATGGTTACAGTAAAGAATGCTAGCTAGTTATATCAAATTGCTGTTTGTGGCTGCTTGTAATGTGTAAATTGATAGCTCCATTTCCGAGATTAGAGGAGTCGCTGCATATCGTATCACATTGGATATAAAAGGTATCGTGATGTCTTCTGGTCATAAACATAGAAACATAGAAACATAGAAATTATAAAAAAGCACTCTATAAATTCAAATGCTTTTATTCCCTATGGATGATTTCTCAAATTTGCTTTCTCTCTATTATATCCGTACTGATTCCAAATATCTCTGTCGGATCCATCTTAATAGAAACGACCGAGCTTCTCACTTCTTCACACAGCTGATGTCACTCACTCCGAATCATTTCTGGTAAATCTTCTTCATCCTTCTTCTTTCGTGTGGCGTGCACAGCCTAAAGTTGATGGACAACTTGTTCTATTTGATCTTACGTTTGTGCACGTCGAGTTGATTGCATTAGTCGAAACAGGGCGGACCACGTGAAGGTTGCAATCTTCCACCCCTTCTTCATCCTCATGAAGCATTTATAATTTTTTCTTGAGTGCATTGCCCAAAAATAGATCTCGGATCTAAAGGGGTTACTGTCCCTGTGAAGGATCCAGAAGTGCCCACATGTACTTTTTTTGTTTTTTAAAAGGGGGCTTGGGCATGGGTAAGGATAGGAAATTTGAACTTTGCAAGAAGAAAAAAAAATCTAGGATTTGAATGTGAGAGGGTTTGCACTCCTGTTTACTATAACATTTGTAAATGGACAAGTTGGTCAGTTTATGAAAAGAAAATGGATTTACATTTTAAAATCAGAACTTAACGAGACAAATGTGTTGATGACACAAAGGTGATTGCATTGCAGATATTGGGGCTCTGCAATAGGATATAATATATATTTGGCAAATGGAATTTATTGTAAAATAAAAGTGTGAGTTTGTGCGCTTTCCTAAGGGTGAAGTCAGATTATTATCTAAATGAAGAAAAATTGGAGCTATACAAAGTGCAGAGGGATCCAAGTGTTGTGTATGAACTGCAAAAATGTTAGCAGGCAGGTTCAGCCAGTGGTGACAAAGGCAGATGGCATGTTGACCTTTAATACAAGATAATTGGTGTTTAGAAATGGGGATTATTGTTGCAGTTGTGTTGGAGAATTGGTGTTTGGAACTAGGGGCTTTTTGTGGCAGTTGTACTGGAGTACTGTGAACAGTTTTAGTCCCCTTGTTTAAGAAAGGATATATTGATATTGAACCAATCCAAAAGAAATTCACTAGGTTAATTCCTGGGATGAGATCCAGCGAGCATTGCCACTTTTCATTTCACTGCACATCTCGTATGTGTATGTGACGAATAACTTGACTTGACTTGACTTGAGAAGATTGTCCTACCCTGTCATGAACAGCTAAAGCAGTTAGATCTATATTCTTTGGGGTATAGAAAATCGAGGAGTGATCTAACTAAAACACGTAAGATTCTTGGGAGCACAACAGGACAGATGTTGAGATGAAAATCAAAAAAATTGCAGATACTGAAAACTTAAGATAGAAATAGAAAATGCTGGAAATACTCAGCAGGTCAGGCCTCCTCAGTGGAAAGCAAAACAATCAGAATTATTAAATGTGTTTCCATAGATATTGAGGTATTTCCACCAGTGGAAGAATCGCAAACGAGGGGATGTAGTTTCATGCTTGGAGGAAGCATATAAAAGTTAGAAATTTCTTCTATATTATATATTCTATATCTGATGGACCCATGATACATTAGATTTATAAGGATTCCACACTAATTTGCACACACGTTGCACACAGAGTTGACAATCTCCAGGAGAGGTGTGAGACACTGATATATTTTGCTGGCTTGATAGCCTTATTTTAGATGTTCCACACATGTGAGATTATGTTGTGAGGCAGTTTTAGAAAATGATTTGTCTTGGTAAAAATAGCAATATATGGGATGACCAGATGCATATTTTAATCAGAATTTCATTGGCAGAGAATAAAACACTTACATAATGGAAGAAATGAAAACCTTGCATCAGGTTTTTACAACTAGCTCATTATGATTTTTTTTTTTAATCTTTGAAGGTTAAAAATGAAAAACATTTCTGTTATAAAAGTTTTTTGCCTAAACCAAATAATTGGCTTATAATTAAACTCAAGGACTCTCAAATGGAATAGTGATAGAATGATCCTTGGACCACGAGATGATGTAGAAGGGTGTGAAATACAGTGGAACAGATAGTAAGTTAGTGCCTCGAACAACCTGGATCCTGACTGCCACACCTTGCCCTGCTATCCTGCTCTCTTCCAGCTTTCCTCCCCCCCCTAAAATAAATCTGAAGAAGAGTCCCAACCAAAAATGTAATCTCTCCATGTTCTCCAGAGATGTTGCCTGGCCTACTGAGTTTCTCCGTCACTTTGTATATTTTTTTATAAACCAGCATCTGCAGTTCCGTGTTTTTATTTACGTATCCAGACTTCCAATGTTGCCTGTACAACCCTGTGAGTTTCCTCTGGTTGTTAAAATTTCACCCTACGGATCTGTGAGTTGTTAGGGTCACACTGTAATTACTGCGAGTGATGGCGGATGGCAGAATCCTGAATGTATGTGGGTATTTCATGTTAGTCGAAGGGCTTGTTTCTTGCTGTATGACATTTGAAGGCTAATGTAGTCTTTTCCTTCAAAGGTATATTTGATTGGTTTATGTATTATCAGAAATATATTGTAACTTGTTTGTTAATGGGGATAAAATAAAATGTGGGTGTGCAACTTTGAAGACTATAATAATGAGTTGGAAGGCATATAACTATTTTGAAGTTGCTCCTTCCCTCTTCTCCCCAGTCACGATTAATACCGAATATTATGGTTTTTGCTTGAGAACGTTAGACTCTCTGCTGCTTTTTGTTTCTCACTGGTTACAAGAAGTTTAGTTGAGAATGTTCTTGCACTTGTGTCCTATAGTTGCCTCTTTTTAAAAATACTTAATTTTCTCAGCATCATTCTAACTTTGTCGCAAAGGGTTTGGATGTGTTTTTGAAACATTCATTGCTACCTAAGTACTTATTGTTCCTCTTATTTTCCAGCAAGCAAAGAAAGGATTTAAATAAAATGAAACTCTACTCTTTTTTTCAGAATGTTTTTTTTAAACCTGGATGTCCATGGGGTTAATGTTGAATTCCCAGACAATTCAGGACTATCCATAGGTTGGGCCATCCTTGGACATAACCAAAAATGGAATTTGGGAATTAGCATCTGCAAATGCTCTTTTCTTTTCGTTAAAAATCTTTTTATTAATGATTTTCAAAAACAAAAACAAAACAACACAAAAAAAACAATAATGATAAACATAACAGTGATATTGATACATAGGGATCAGGATTACATTAATAACAAGCATAACCTGAGTATGAGTCCAGTGACAAAATACACGTTGGGTATAGACCTCCCGGTCTCTATGTAAATATTGTTTTTTTTGTCTGGATCTCAAGAACTGAGAGCTGACAACATTGGCTCCATCTTTGCTCCATGTTGATGTTGTTTGGTATTTAAGACATAAACATTCTGTCATTTATTGTGCCTTAATTTATAAATTAAGATCATGAGTGATGGGTGCAGAATTAGACCATTCGCCTCATCAAGTCTAGTCCGCCATTCAATCATGGCTGATCTATGTCTCCCTCCTAACCCCATTCTCCTGCTTTCTCACCATAACCTCTGACACCACTAATCAAGAATCTACCTATGCCTTAAATGCGTCCTCTAACTTGGCCTTCTGAGCCTTCTGGCGCAAAGAATTCCACAGATTCACCACCCCCTGACCAAAGAAATTCCTCCTCATCTCCTTCCTAAAAGAACGTCCTTTAATTCTGAGGCTATGATCTCTAGTCCTAGACTCTCCCACTAGTGGAAACACCCTCTCCACATCCACTCTATCCAGGCTTAAACTTGTGATGATTATAACTTTAATGGTATCCCATGCTTGGATTTAACAATTAATTTAACATGATATACAGTGACATTGCACTTGAGAACTTGCAAACCCTTTGGGTTTCATTTTCTGTTCTTAAAATCTAATTCACACTTTATCGCTGAGTTAATGTGCTTCACCTTGAGGGCCTCATTTCCCAAGAGGACAGCTCTTTATCAATAAATAACAAAAAATAAGTAATTGCATTGTTAGAGTGTGACAGTGGGGAATACATCTGTCAATTTATTAGTGCATTCAACCTATTAAAGGTCTATGGGACTTTGAGTGACTGCTCTGAAAGATCTTGCAGCTCCAACAGCTCTCAAAAAGTGAATTACCATCCAGAACGAAGTTGCCTGTGTAATTTGCACCTCTTCCACCATCGCAAACATTCATTCCCTTCATTACTAGCACACTAATTAATTGCCTAGCCTTCCCCACCATTACCTCCAAAATCTTATGACCTTATAAAACGCATGACCACTAACTTTAACATAGAGAAACCGATCCACAAAAACACATAGAGATTCCCCTCCAAGATGCGCACTATCCTGATGAGGTCCACTAATGACCTTATAAAACCCATGACCACTACCATCAAATGGATATGAGGAAAGCGATTCACAAAAACACCTACAGACTCCCCTTCACAATGCACACCATCTAGATGAGATCCTTCTGAATCTAAATTCTGGAGCAAGCTATTGAGTAGCTTCAGCAGGTTGGCTGTCACGGCCCAAGAATACAACTCGCCACCACTTTCTCAAAGACATTTAAAGAAGTGAAGTGAATGTTGGCCTTCCTTGCATTGATACCCGGAGCCCAAAAAGTTAATTTAAAGACAATATCATGGTCGTATGTTGCAGTTGCTTGTCCATATGTCAGAACCAGAGGCAGTAGGACATGTGTCAGCTGAAATAACAGTTGATTAACAGGTTGGGTATAAGGTGGCAGAAAGAAACCAGGTGCAGAGCCTGGAGGTCTGTTTCTCGTCCCAAGGTCAAAGACTCGGGACCCAAGCTCTCCCATAGCTCTGCTCCTTTCTGCATCCTTGCATTGAACCTAGAATCAGCAAATCATCTCATTCTAAAGGAATCTTTGGCTCCTCCACTCTTTGTCTATTGTTTACACATTTTAATCTAAATTGTACAATAGGCCAATAATTCATTTTAACATTTCTCTTTTTCTTTCTCCACCATACCAATTTTTTTCCCATTGCACTCAATTCCTTTTGATGAAGGCCTCATCTGTTCTTTCCTGTCCAAAGTCTCATTCCCACTCTTCATTCTTCATTCTGAAAGTTGGCAATAAAATAAAATGTTTTATTGTCATATTATTAACGTGGAACAGTGAACCCACCATATGTGTAGGAAAGAACTGCAGATGCTGATTTAAATCAAAGGTAGACACAAAATGCTGGAGTAACTCAGTGGGACAGGCAGCATCTCTGGAAAGAAGGAATGGGTGATGTTTCGGGTCGAGACCCTTCTTCAGACTGATGTCAGGGGAGTGGGCGGTACAGAGATAAAATATAGTCGGAGACAGTAAGACTGGTAGGACAAATGGGAAGGGGGAGGGGATGGAGAAAGGGAAAGCAAGGGCTACTTGAATTTAGAGAAGTCAATGTTAATACTGCTGGGGTGCAAGCTACCCAAGCGAAATATGATCCTACAATTTGTGCTGGGCCTCATTCTGACAATGGACAGAAAGGTCAGTGTGGGAATGGGAGGGGGTTAAAGTGTTGCGCAACCGGGAGATCAGGTAAGTTTAGGCAGACCGAGATGTGTTCAGTGAAACGATTGCCGAGCCTGCGCTTGGTCTGGCCGATATACAGGAGTTCACACCTGGAACAGCGGATACAGTGCAAGGGGTTGGAGGAGGTGCAAGTGAACCTCTGCCTCACCTGAAAAGACTAGACGGGGTCCTTGGACGAAGTCGAGTGGGGAGATATAGGGACAGGTGTTGCATCTCCTGCGGTTGGTTGCAGGAAACCCATCATATGCTCCCCACAGTCGACACTCCCCATTTTTTCCATAAGGAGTAGATCCACAATAATTACATTTGGAGAAACCCTCAAAATCAAAGTAATATTTGCTGGTTTAACAATTTATTAATGTCTGATTTCTAAATGTACAAAATGTTTAAATTGTTTGCTAGATGTAAATGTTTAAATGGACATTAACATCTCCCCTTTCTGTCTGCTCCCACCCTCCCTGATCCTGTATCCCTCATCCTTGCCTTGCTCCCTCTTCCCCCCACCTTCCGCTTCACCCCCCCCCCCCCCCTCTTCCGCCCCCCCCCCTCTTCCGCACCCACCTCTTCGCGCTCCCCTCTTCCCCCCCCCCCCCCCCCCCTTCCACCCCCTCCCACCTCCCCCCCCCCACCTCTTCCTGCACCCCCTCCCTCTTCCCCCCCCCCCCCCCCCCCCCCCCCCTCTCTCTCCTGCGCCCCCCCACCTTGTCTCCCCTCCTGGTCCTTATCTACCTAGTCAAGGCAGGAGGTATGCGCATTGTGAAGAAACATCAGGGCTCTACAACCCCGGCTCCTGCTGAGAAAGATAAAGAGAGTGAAGAATGGGAAAGTAACAGGTGAGATTTGCTTATCTCCAAATGAAGTAATCGATATTCCTTCCACAATATGTTACAAAAGCTAAGCACGTTCAGATGATGTGACTTTGCTCCCTGATGTCAGTGTATTATTTTAGCCTGAAAGATGAACAGAGTTAGCATATCTGATAGAGACGATGCCAAAATTTAGAATACATTGCACTTTGCATGGCAAGACATTTCACATTCTTGTCATGTTCGCTGTCTCTTTGGTTGCGTGTTTGTCACAGGTCTCGAGTTCCTTGGGTCTGAATTTTAATTTTTCTCCCTGGATAAGGTAGACTGAGGCAAAAGTAATTTGCAGCAGCTGCCAGGTTCACCTGATTAAGATGGAGACAAATATATTGTCTGTGAAGTACTTGCAGGCTTTGTATTGGGATCATTGTTTTTATTGTGCATGTTTTCACCAATTCTTGTTCTTACCTTAATGAGCATTGACAAATGCAGTCGTTTTAAAAGGACCATATTTTAGGTTTTCTTTTTGAAGATGTGAATGAACTCAAGATGTGACCTCAAAAACCTATCATCGTGCTCTAACATCAGTACCAAACACTCAAGCACCCCTTGCCTCTACCCCCTCTTGTGACAATCATCTCCTTTGCGATACTGATTAAAGTCTCTTGGGGTAAACTAATGTGCAGCATTTTTCTGAGAATTTCAGGAGAACAAATCTAATCCAAGAGATCACATGGATCATATATACTATATCAGGGGTCGGCTACCTACGACCCCCGGGCCGAATACGGCCTGTAACTCAAAATCATCCGGCCCGCAGGCGTTTATTTTTCCCCGTGGTCATTCGGCCCGCAGACTTCCTTCATCTCCGGTACCTCCGGACCCAGGGCGCCCAGGCATGGTGACGCAAGGAGGCCTGCACTGGAGGCCGTAATTGCGGAGCCCCCGAGCGGGGCCGAGCTCTGGCTGTATCGCAACCCGCGCAAAACCGTCGGCACGGCCGTGCACCTTCTGTGTCAGGGCTTCACTGTCGGGATCGGGGTTGTCAATAGACCGGGGATGAGTGAGTGTGAGTATTTGAGCCACCGCTTTCAGGACAGAGCCAAGGCAATGGTCCGTAGGTACGCCATGTTGGTGAGCGCCCGTAACTCGGAAGAGGCGGGATATATGTGAACACGTGATTTGATGCCTGCCATCCGGGGTGGGATCTATGTGAACACGTGATAGATGTGGCCCGCCATCCGCTCACAGACATGCCACCCGGCCCCTATGCAGAACAAGGTTGCCCACCCCTGTACTATATGATTGATTTTTTGCTCCCATGAAAGACCAGCTAGCTTTCTTTTGAAGGTATCAAGTCAAGATTCAATGCTAGCCAACAACAAAGTTTTGCCTTTCTCTATTTGCTCTGCCTTGCTTTGATAGCCATTCGGTCAAAAAGCAAAAGTAAATTGATGAACGGGAAATGGAAAAAAAAGTTGACCTTACCAAATTAAATTAAATTTTACTCAAAACCTACTGTTTTTCTTAAGGGGTTGGACAGGCTAGATGCAGGAAGATTATTCCCGATGTTGGGGAAGTCCCGAACTAGGGGTCACAGTTTAAGGATAAGAGGACCGAGATGAGAAAATCATTTTTCACACAGAGAGTGGTGAATCTGCGGAATTCTCTGCCACAGAAGGTAGTTGCGACCAGTTCATTGGCTATATTTAAGAGGGAGTTAGATGTGGCCCTTGTGGTTAAAGGGATCAGGGGGTATGGAGAGAAGGCAGGTACAGGATACTGAGTTGGATGATCAGCCATGATCATATTGAATGGCGGTGCAGGCTCGAAGGGCCGAATGGCCTACTCCTGCACCTATTTTCTATGTTTACAAACAAAGAGGCCGCAGGTCACATGAGATTGTCACACTGGTTGTATTCTTGCAGCACCCGAGTACAGTAATCAACTTACTTTCTAAAGATAGTTTAACCAGAAAAGATTGTATTTGTTGAAACATAGTGTGACTGACTTGATATTCTGGGTTCCGGAAAGAGTCTGTCTTTTGTCCTTCGATTTTTTTTTCCCCTTTTTCAATGCATTCAGTTCTCTTTTAAAAGCATTGATGGAATTTGCAACACCAATCACTCATGTAATGCATTCTGCACAATAAAAGCTCAGTGTATTTATCTGAAATGGTACCATTTGCAAATCCAATGAAAGTGTCATCTACAGCATGGTTGATAAAATGGGGCTGAAATATTAGGTAGAAAAATACGTGGCCCCTATTAGTCTGTGCACTGTAAATGTCTAAATTGCCATATTTTTCCAGGCACAATCTAGTCCCAATCCAGCAATGAATTTTAGCCAGTTTCCTATTCCCAGAAAGATTCTTTCCAACATCTTCACCTACTCTCACTCATGCAGGTCCAAACAATGGCTACATCTTTAATCTGATTCATTATCAACAACCACTTGAAGTATCGCTTCAGGAGTCAGTCTGAAGAAGGGTCTCGACCCGAAACGTTGCCTATTTCCTTCGCTCCATACGATGCTGCCTCACCTGCTGAGTTTCTCCAGCATTTTTGTCTAGCTTCAGGAGTCAAGATGAGATTGTGTTATTGTCATATGTCCTGAAACGGAACAATGAAATTCTTACTTGTAGCAGCACAACGATGGGTATTTATTCATGCTTTTACTTGACGACATCTACAGATTGGCCCATCCAAACCATCAAATCAGCAACAATTGGGGCCAATTTTCTTGAGAGAAAATAAACAGTGATCTGTCATCATCAGATATAATAGTAGCATTTAAGAGACATTTGTTTAGGCACATGGATATGGGGAATGGAGGTATAAGAATTATGTGCAGGCAGGTAAATGTTGGTCTTGACATCATGTTCAGCATTGACATCATTGTGGGCCGAAGGGCCTGTGTTTGCCTCTTCCTCTGCTGTACTGTTCTATCTTCAGAACTGGTAAGTTTGAAACTTCAAAAAGTCAGAGATGGAAGCAAACAAAGGTGAACTTCAATGTTGTCAAGGTGACATAACACTTTCAGAGAAGAACGAAAGCAGTTTGGGGAGGAGATAAAAAGATGAAAGAACACGCTGGAACTGTGAAGAGCAGAACAGCTGGTAGAAATTTGAAAACAGAATAGAACGCTAATTTTTTAAATGCATTTACGTAGCCAACAGATTTGGCATTTGGATGTACCACTGCCATGGTTTAGATTTGCATTACCCGACCAGTTTGAAGTGAGCTGAGAAATGCTTGTGATAATCAAAAATAATACTGTATGTTATTGAAAATAGATAAAGCACTTAGGAACATTGGTGTTCCATTATTTAATAATGTGATTAAAACTATGATTAATCATTACCTTTTAATCCCACAGTTTATAGGGGACGATCAGCCATGATCACAATGAATGGCGGTGCTGGCTCGAAGGGCCGAATTGCCTCCTCCTGCACCTATTTTCTATGTTTCTATGTTTGTGGTTAGGAAGGAACTGCAGATGCTGGTTTACACCAAAGATAGACACAAATAATGGAGTAAATCAGCAGGGCAGGCAGCATCTCTGGATAGAAGGAATGGGTGACGTTTCGGGTCGAGACCCTTCAGACTGAGCGTCAGGGAGAGGGAGTTACAGAGATAAGGAAGTGCAAGAGATCAAAAGAGATGCCGATCAAGTAAAATGTAGAATAGACCAGTGCTTCATAAACTGGTGAATGGTTCACTCAAGGGCGAATGAAACTAGAGGGGTGAATGAAGGGTTAATGACATAATTTATTCAGATATTTATATATTTTTTCTATGCTTAAAAAAGGCATTGCCATTAAAGTGGAAGCTGTTATGGGTTTTAATGGCAGTGGAGCTGGAAATTTGATATGGTTTTTTTTTCTCTCTACTTATGGGTTTTCTAATTTCAAAGTAGCAGGATATTTCCCAAATTTACTGTAATATAACCTTTTAGAGAAGACCAGACGAGCTAGTGGGATCATAACTTTATAAATGGCAACACTGGAGGATTGCCGCAGGCAACTGTTCAACTGTTGTGTAGCAATTTACCTACCAAAGTTGATATTTGGTGATATTGTGAGCTTTTGTCACGGAGAGTTATAGAAAGTTATATTAGTTGGATACTAATATATTAAATCACTACTACATGCTGTTTTGAGCTAGTTTTCCAAGAAGAAAACTGTAGAAATCAAACCCCGAAAGGGTAGGATCGGGCTGAAGCCCAGTGTTAAGACGTTGGAATGTTGTTTATCATTCTAATAGAATTATTTTCCAACTCCAGTGGTAATCAAAGTTTTTTTTTTTCACTCCCTAGTTTGTTTTACATATTTTTAGGATGTTCAAAAAGTTGAACAAAATAAACACTTAAGAATTCAGATTCAGATTCAGATTCAATTTAATTGTCATTGTCAGTGTACAGTACAGAGACAACGAAATGCATTTAGCATCTCCCTTGAAGAGCGACATAGCAAACGATTTGAATTAAAAAAAAAAATAATAAGTGTCCGGGGGGGGGTGGTGATTGGCAGTCACCGAGGTACGTTGTTGAGTAGAGTGACAGCCGCCGGAAAGAAGCTGTTCCTCGACCTGCTGGTTCGGCAACGGAGAGACCTGTAGCGCCTCCCGGATGGTAGGAGGGTAAACAGTCCATGGTTGGGGTGAGAGCAGTCCTTGGCGATGCTGAGCGCCCTCCGCAGACAGCGCTTGCTTTGGACAGACTCAATGGAGGGGAGCGTGGAACCGGTGATGCGTTGGGCAATTTTCACCACCCTCTGCAATGCCTTCCGGTCGGAGACAGAGCAGTTGCCATACCATACTGTGATGCAGTTGGTAAGGATGCTCTCGATGGTGCAGCGGTAGAAGTTCACCAGGATCTGAGGAGACAGATGGACCTTCTTCAGTCTCCTCAGGAAGAAGAGACGCTGATGAGCCTTCTTGATCAGAGTAGAGGTATTGTGGGTCCAAGAGAGGTCATCGGAGATGTTGACTCCCAGGAACCTGAAGCTAGAAACACGTTCCACCTCCGTCCCGTTAATGTGGATACAAGATACAAGATACAAGATAGTTTAATTGTCACGTGTGCCTAATTGCACAGTGAAATGAATTTCCATACAGCCATACATTAAAAATCAACAGGACACAACACACTATAGAGTTGACATAAAACATCCCCACACAACAGAATCAAAAGTTCCCCACTGTGTGGGAAGGCACCAAAGTCAGTCTCTTCCTCCTCTATTCCCCGTGGTCAGGGTCTCCCCAAGCCCTCCGCAGTTGCCGCTACGGGCGGCCCGATGTTCAGGACCGCACGCCGGGGTATTAAAAGTCCGACGTCGGGGCTGCAGGACGTCCTCAGCGGCGTGGACACAGAGTCGGCCCCCTCCTACCGGAGTCTGCGGCTCCCAAAGTCCGTAGGCCGCGCTGGGTGGAGACTGCTGCTGTAGGCCCTCTACAAGGCGCCCCAGGACTCCAAGATGCCGTTCAGCGCCGCCCGCGTTGGAAGCTCTCCGCACCAGAGCTCCACGATGTTGGAGCAGCGGCCCAACGCTCCGGAGCTCCAACGGCGACCCAGGTAGGCATCGCCCGCTCCGCGGTGACTCCAGCGCTGTGCCGCCGCTGTAGCAGCCCTGGTCCGGATCCCGGTCCCCGGCAGGAAAGGCCGCTCCGATCCAGCTGGTAGGCCGCGAGGTGGGGGGCGAGGACGCGACTCGGAGAAATAGTCACGTCCCCGCCAGGAAGAGACTTGGAGACGGTTTCCCCCTTACCCTCCCCCCTCCCCCACATAGAAAAGTTAAAGTTCCCCCTAACACAACACTTTAGTCTAACTAAAAATAATAAAAAAGACAGAAAAAAACAGACAGGCTGTAGGCAGAGGCTGCTGCCAGTGCAGCGCCCCTAGTGGCTGTAGATGGGGGTGTGCGTGCCGCCTCTGGACTTCCTGAAGTCTACAATGAGCTCCTTGGTCTTCTTGGAGTTAAGGGCCAGATTGTTGTCAGCGCACCATGCTGCTAAGTGCTGGACCTCCTCCCTGTAGGCCAGCTCATCGTTGTTGCTGATGAGGCCAATCACCGTTGTATCATCTGCATACTTGATGATGGTGTTAGTACCATGTACAGGTGTGCAGTCATAGGTGAAGAGGGAGTAGAGGAGGGGGCTCAGCACACAGCCCTGAGGAACGCCGGTGTTCAGGGTGAGGGTTGAAGAGGTGTGCTTGTCTAACCTCACAGACTGGGGTCTGTTGGTTAGAAAGTCCAGTATCCAGTTGCAGAGGGAGGGGTCGATGCCCAGGTTACCGAGTTTGGTGATCAGTTTTTTTTTTTTAAATTTTATTTTTATTAGAAGTACGGTAAATTACAATTCTACACAACACATATATCTTAATACATTTTTTGTACCGCTTCATTTTTTTTTTTTTTTTGAGCTTTAAGAAAAAGGTAGAAGTAAGGAAAGTAAAGAAAGTGCAAGAGAGTCGTGCAGTGCAAGAGTGTAAGGAAAAGAAAGCCCCTTAGGAAAGAAGTTAGAGAAGGAAGTAAAGTGAGAAAATAGACCCTAGAAAAGAAAGAAAGAGAAAATAGAAACAATCGCTCTATTATAACATTAAACTCCGCAGAAAGGGGACTACCAACCAAGTCTGTTTTTGTTATTTTACCTCCCGTTACCAGGTCCTGATTCCGCTTATTTATATATTTGTTTTTTTTAGATTACTATTGCACCTCATACTTGTAATAGGTCCAGAAACATAGACCACGTCTTTTGGAATTGGTCTGCTTTACCTGCTAGGAGGAATCTCATCTCTTCCAGATGTAATGTTTCAAACATATTTGATATCCACATTTTTATTTGGTGATGGAGCTTTTGAGGTGTGCCAGGACCAGCCTCTCGAAGCACTTGGTGATGATGGGGGTAAGTGCAACTGGGCGGAAGTCGTTGAGGCTTGCCGCAGTGGAGTGTTTTGGCACTGGCACGATGGAGGTGGCTTTAAGGCAAGTGGGGACAACTGCTTGGGCAAGTGACAGGTTGAAGATGTCAGTCCAGACGTCTGTCAGCTGCGCAGCACAGGCCCTGAGCACGCGCCCGGGGATGCCGTAAGGGCCAGCAGCCTTACGTGCATTAGTCCTACTCAGTGCCACGTACACGTCGTAGGGGGTGAGTGTGAGGGGTTGGTGATCGGCAGGTAGCACAGCCTTGATGGCTGTCTCTAGATTGTCCCTGTCGAAGCGGCCATAGAAGTGATTAAGCTCCTCAAGGAAGGAGGCGTCGCTGGATGTGGGGGTGATGTTGGAGGTTCTGTAGTCCGTGATGGCCTGGATGCCTTGCCACATGCGTCGGGGGTCGGAGTTGTTGTTGAAGTGCTCCTCAATCCTGAGCTTATGGCAGTGCTTGGCCTTCCTGATGCCCCTCTTCAGGTTAGCCCTGGATGAACTGTAGGCTCGAGCATCGCCTGACCTGAAAGCGGTGTCCCGTGCTTTCAGCAGTAGCCTGACCTCGCTGTTCATCCATGGCTTCTGATTCGGGTATATGGTCACCTGTTTGAGGGAGGTGACACTATTGATGTTGGAGTTTATAAAGTCCAGAACAGAGGATGTGTAGGAATCAATGTCCGTGTGAGAGTCAAGGGCGGCCTGGGCTGCAAACGCCTTCCAGTCAGTGTTTCCAAAACACTGCTGAAGTGTGAAGTCCGCTTCCTCTGGGTTAAGTTATGTTTTTTATTTTTTTTTGCGCATAAATGATATATAAAATTATACGCAAGGGAGAATAAGACGAAAATTACCAGAGAACATAAAATTTAGTCGAGGGTGAATGAAGTTTTGTGATCAAGACTCAAGGGTGAATGACACTAAAATAGTTTAACAAGCGCTAGACTGGTCCATTGTTAGCTCGGATAAGGTGACAACAGAGCAAACGATGTAATCAGAGGTAGACGAAAATGCTGGAGAAACTCAGTGGGTGCGCAGCATCTATGGAGCGAAGGAAATGGGCAACTTTTCTGGGCCGAAACCCGGGCCTATTTGCTTCGCTCCATAGATGCTGCTGCACCCGCTGAGTTTCCCCAGCATTTTTGTCTACCTTCGATTTTCCAGCATTTACAGTTCCTTCTTAAACATGTATTCAGAGGGACTGGTTGGAGAACTGGTTGCGTTACTTGAAGTTAGAGAAGTCAATATTCATACCGCTGGAGTGTAAGCTGCCCAAGGGAAACATGAGGTGCAGTTCCACTAATTTGCATTGGGTCTAACTCTGACAACGAGTGTGGGGATGTTAGGGGGAATTTAAAGTGTTTAGCAACCTGGAGATCAGGTAGGTTTAGGCGAACTGAGTAATGATAGGAACAGAATTAGGCCATTCGGCCCACCAAGTCTACTCCACTCAATCATGGCCGATCTATCGTTCCCTCTCAATGCCATTCTCCTGCCTTCTCCCCATAATCCCCAACACCCATACTAATCAAGAATCTATCAATCTCTACCTTAAAAATATCCATTGACGTGGCCTCCATAACCTTCTGTGGCTGAAGCTGCATCTTGAAGTGTGACAGGTGGTGATGACACCCAGTGTCATTTGAACTCGCCTGGTCTCTGCTCTTTCATCATCCTTTCATTTTGTTCTGAATGCTGCTTTAAACTCCTTTATAGTCACACAGCATGGAAACAGGCCCTCATGCCCCATCTACACTAGTCCCACCTCCCATTAATCCCACCTGCTTTTCATTTTTAACTTTTCCTAGTTACTGTCAAAGGTGGTTTATCCGGAATGTTAGCTCTTTCTCTCTACACAGATATTTCCTGACCTGAGTGTTTCCAGGATGTATTTTTCACACTTTCAGCATCTGCAGTGTTTTATTTTTGTTTCCTTTTAAAAAAAAATAACATCCATTTTATTCTCAACATTGGCTGCCTTGTAGCATGGAGATAAATATTAATTTACTAGAGGCTCCTAGACAACCATGGATGGTTGGCAACTCAAGTAATTGGAGGCAGCAGAATGATTCATCACCAGAGGAAACAGAAATAGGAAGATATAAGGAATGTGGAGACGGACAGATAGAGCAATAAGTAAGGACTGAGGGTTTTTTTAAAAACTTGTGTTGGAAGAATTAAAAGTTGAATTATTGTTAGAGATGAGCAGTAAAGGAAGCAAAGATAGAAGCTGAGTAAAGTTGATCTGAGTGTGATAGCACATGGATGAAGTGTGGAAATCGAGTTAACTGCTTTCAAAACCATGCTTTCAAAAGACTGAAGGAGAAATTGTTGGATGCCTGATAATTCAAGGCTTAACCCTGGAATGGTGCTGATTCAAAATTAGTATGTGGAATACAGGTTCCTAAATTTATCCTGTCAAATTTTTTTTTTTTTTCAATTTAAAATATTTTTTAAGTGGCTGAGGAAATTAGTAAAATTGTTTCAACTGCAGATTTATGGTGTTCTATGAGAATATGAACAAAATAGCTGGTACAGTTAGGGTTTTCCCGATATGTGCTGGTGCCAATCCCAATGAATTTGTGAAATGGTAAATTTCTCATTCAATATTAACCCTTTAATGCAGGAGAGATTACTTTTCATATTGCATATGATAATTGAAATCTCCATGAAACGTTGTGAACAGATACAAAATCTACATCTTATTAAAGTGCACTAAAAAATGAATGGTAGAAAAATATGTCGAAGAGGATAGAAGATGTCAAAACCAATTATGGCAGCATAAATTTGACTTTGGATGTACTGGAAGAACTGTGCTAAAACTGAATAAAACTCTGTCTTTTTTGACTAATTGAGTTGAGTTTTTAAGCAAGGAAGCTGCAGCTTTTGGGGATTTGTGTTTCTTGGTGCAGATTGTAAGTAATGGTTTATCTGATTATAGATGGGCAAGTGTTATTCATTATCATGTGCAGACATCCCAAGGTGTAATTAAAATAGTTTAAATTTTGCTGTGTGCTTTGCCAGGTTCGGATTTTGAGCTGGTCCTACTCTAAATGTGACCTATTAGGTTATACAAGCCTCCTGCCAGAAGAATAGTTAAGGGATTCAGAACCATGTCTTAATATTTGGTAGGATTATCGATTAAAGCTTGATTGGGTGAAATAAATGGGGAATGCCAATTTACTTGCCCCAAGGGCAGCCTCGATTAATTGATCGCAGCGAATGAGTGATTTAATGCCAAATAACTCAAACATACCAGGTTAATTCCCGGGGTGGCGTGACTGACATATGATGAAAGAATGGGTCGACTGGGCTTGCAATCTCTGGAATTTAGAAGGATGAGAGGGGATCTTATAGAAACATATAAAATTCTTAAACGATTGGACAGGCTAGATGCAGGAAAAATGGTCCCGATGGGGGAAGTCCAGAACCAGGGGTTACAGTTTAGGAATAAGGGGTAGGCCATTTAGGACTGAGATGAGGAAAAATTCTTCACCCAGAGAGTTGTGAATCTGTGGAATACTCTGCCTCAGAAGGCAGTGGAGGCCAATTCACTGGACGTATTCAACAGAGAGTTAGCTTAAGCTCTTAATTCTAAAGGAATTAACTGATATGGGGAAAAAGCAGGAACAAGGTACTGATTTTAGATGATCAGCTATGATCATATTGACTGGCAGTGCTGGCTCAAAGGTCCGAATGGCCTACTCCTGTTCCTATTTTTCTATGTCTTTTTTTCTATCCATGGAAGAACTTGGGTGATGATGAAAGGGTTAGGAGTGCTACATAAACAGAGTTAGAGCTGGATTGAATCAAATAGAGAATTAAATTAAGTAATTAAGGAAATTATGATCATTTGTGTGGATATAAAGTCTCATCTTCTCTCAATGATCTTTAGATATTCCATGAAATGTGATGACAGTGACCCTCGGCAACCATTTGCAACAACATATATATCATGAAGTAAATATCCAAGCATGTTAGACACAGGTTTACTTGGACAATAATGACAACAGAGTCCATAAAAGAGAGATGGGACATTTGTCAAAAAGCTGCTTGTTCTTGAGGTGGTTTGTTTGGGAGGTCTCGGGAATCTAGTTTCAAGACTGTCCAGGAGATGCCTGGCAATAAAGGTAGGTGCTGGGTGCAATAGGTAAAATGTGTGTGTGCAGAATGTCAGCTAGAGGAATGGAAAATTAATTACTTAGGAATGGATTAGGTGAGATCACGTGTAATTAGACCAGAAGACAATTTAAGTTTTTCATCTATTATAAGTCACTGAGTACTGGGATAACAATTGGGCTGAGACAAAGAAGAATTTAGTTTCCATTCACATTTCCCAGAAAACAAAGTAGTTTATGGTGGCATGAAACAGCAGCCAGGCAACATTTCAGAGATGGGCTGATGTGACAAATTACATTTGCATTCCACAGGTTACCATCTGCAACAAATGTGTATGAAGTGACTGCAGATGCTGGTTTAAACCGAAGATAGACACAAAAAGCTTGAGTTACTCAGTGGAACAGGCAGCATCTCTGGAGAGAAGGAATGGGTGACATTTTGGGTCGAGACCCATCTTCAGACTGACCTGTCTGAAGAAGGGTCTCGACCCGAAACATCGGCCATTCGTTCTCTCCAGAGATGCTGCCTGTTCCGCTGAGTTACACCAGCTTTTAGTGTGTATATATACCATCTGCAACAAGATGGTCTAATCAGCAGAATTTAATTCAATGTCATTGCACTATAGATGAATGCAGTTCCAACACCATTCAAAACCTTGATAGCATTCAGGACATTGATGCAGTCCAGGACAAGGGGTCACAGCTTAAGGATAAGGGGGAAATCCTTTAAAACCGAGATGAGGAGAACTTTTTTCACACAGAGAGTGATGAATCTCTGGAACTCTCTGCCACAGAGGGTAGTTGAGGCCAGTTCATTGGCTATATTTAAGAGGGGGTTAGATGTGGCCCTTGTGGCCAAGGGGATCAGAGGGTATGGAGAGAAGGCAGGTACGGGATACTGAGTTGGATGATCAGCCATGATCATATTAAATGGCGGTACAGGCTCGAAGGGCCGAATGGCCTACTCCTGCACCTAATTTCTATGTTTCTATGTTTCTATGCTTGACAACATCCTATTCAACAGCCTAACATTTGTTCTCCCTGTTACTGGGACTCTTTGACAGTAGTATGTACTATCTGCAAAATAGACCAATTTGCCCGAGCTTCTTCAACGGGGCAAAACAGTTGCTTCTGGCGCCATGTGAATGATTTCATCTGCAAATTGCCCACCACGTCTCACACTTTCCTGTCCTTGAAATATATCCGCATTTTTTTTTTTTTGCTAATGCTGGTTCTAAATGCTGGAACTTCCTCTCCTCAAACATTATGGATCTCACGGAATGCAATGGTTTGCTAAAGTTGCACGCCTCCCATCTTTGTAAGAGCAGCTCGGGTTGGAAAATTAATGTTGAGTTTGCTTGTGACCCCCATATCCTTGGCATGAATGAAAAGGAGATTCACTGTGATAGATATAAGTTTGCAGGACTACAGATATGTGCCTGATTTGGAGACCATTGCTTGTGCTAGTTGGCATATGCACTGAAAACAAAATGCTGGAAACACTCAGGGTAATTAGGCAATGCAAGTGGAAAGGGAAACAATTAATATTTCAATTGTTTAAGAAGGAACTGCAGATGCTGGAAAATCGAAGGGAGACAAAAATGCTGAAGAAACTCAGCGGGTGAGGCAGCATCTATGGAGCAAAGGAAATAGGCAACGTTCTGGGTCGAGACCCTTCTTCTTGACCCAAAACGTTGCCTATTTCCTTTGCTCCATAGATGCTGCCTCGCCCGCTGAGTTTCTCCAGCATTTTTGTCTGCCTAATATTTCAATTGAAGACACTTCATCTGAACCAGTGTCGTTGACGGTGCATTAACTTGGTTTCTCTTTCGAAGGATGCTGTGTGATTTACTGCATATTTCCATCATTTTCTGGTTTTATTTCCAAGTTCCAGCATTTATTAGCATTTGTTTCTCTGACAATTTATTTTCAATCGTGCATGTTACAATCAAGAGTAACTTATCCACCAATGTGATAGGTGATTCTGTACAATAAGAGACTATTCCACACAGAGAAACAATCACACAGACTAGATGCAAGCAAGGTTTTGGATAATGTCATGCTCTGCATAGGCCTGTTAACAACCATAATTTGTCTCAAGCCACCATTTATTTTTTCATCCTCGTGCTTATCTAAATTCCTCTTACTAATCCATGATAATCCGCACAGCTGCTCCATCTGCTAGCATAGTAAGTATTTAATACATAGAACAGCACAGCATAGGAATCTGGTCTTCGGACCACGATGTCCATGCTGAACATGATGCCAAGTTAAATTAATCTCTTGCTGCCTGTGATCCATTTCCATCCATTCCCTGCACAATCATGTATCCCTATAAAAGCCTCTCAAATGTGTGTGTCCTTCCATGCCTCTAAGTTGGCCACTTTTAAGATCTCAATTAGGGTACTCTTGGCATTTTTTTCTTGCATGAAGAATTTGAGTCTCTCCAACTAATTTGTGATCAATGAACTGAGAAAGATTCCAGCTTTGCCTACTCGTTCTAACAAGATCTTCAGCTGATGAGGCTTTGGTATTATTCAAGGCTTTTGTATAAATTTAGTTCAGTACAGTCAGCTAAAAGACAAGAATAACAGAGCTCATTTAACAGTTAAACGCTACATCTCATTAAACTAGGGGGGTTTTGGTACATTATTGTCTGCAGGAATTTCCATAGGAAAGAATACTATATATTGCTTTTGCCTTTCAAAATCCCCCAAAACATAATGATTTTTGGGGGAGAACAGCAAATGCTTTAGTCTACTGGGATTAATCACGTTGTTGAGGCTACACTCTGGAGTGTTTTGTTCATGTTCGATCTCCCTTCTGTAGGACAGTTGCCATTAAGCTGGTAAGAGTGTGGTCAGAAATTACGAGGATGTTGGCAGGACTTGAGGGAATGGAAATAATTTCCATTCCTAAAAGGTGAGAAGGAAAACCTCAGTTTATTGTTTTTGCTAACTCAAAATCTAATAGCTTGGAATAATAATGTTTCAAATTAATTAATGAAACAAATGATAATCAATCATCTCCACATCTCAGGATTTCCAGTTTTGGTTGGCTATGTTCCAGAAGATGCTTTGTGTAGAATCATCTCATCCACTCTAATGTCATCAGTAGCACAACTGCTAGATAGACCATCATAATGGCTATTGTGACAGAAATATAGATTATTACCCAAATAAATAATCTTAATGTCTCTATTTTTATAGTTAATGAAAACGTTTGAAGAAAGGAGTTGCTCACAGCAATTTTCTAGATAATAATCTTAATTTCTGAGATACTCTGAGGAATTTGTGCAGGATTACAGAACCCAGCCTGACTTTTTAAGGAAGTATAGAGCTACCAAACAGGTTTACAGTACACTGAGATTAATATTTGAGAGACAATCTTACACCAAATTGTTAAATCACCAAATTGTCAGTTGAAGCTAGACAAAAATGCTGGATAAACTCAGCGGGTGTGGCAGCATTCATGGAGCAAAGGAAATAGGCAACGTTTTGGGTCAAGACCCTTCTTCAGGCTGATGTGAGGATGGGGGGGCTGGAAGAAGAAAGGAAGAGGTGGAGACAGTGGGCTGAGGGAGAGCTGAGAAGGGGAGGAGAAAGTAGGGACTACATGAAATTAGAGAAGTAAATGTTCATACTGCTGGGATGCAGACTACCCAAGCGAAATATGAGGTGCTGCTCCTCCAATTTACGGTGGCCCTCACTCTAGCCATGGCGGAGGCCCAGGACAGAAAGGTCAGATTGGGAATGGGAGGTGGAGTTGAAGTGCTGGGACATCAGGTTGGTTAGTGCGAACCGAGCGGAGGTGTTGTGCAAAGTGATCACCAAACCTGCACTTGGTCTTACTGAGGTCGATCATACGCTGAATTTTGTTTGGAAGTGGAAAGAAATAATAGAAATTGCATTCATTGCAATCTGTAAAAAGAGATGAGATACTGTATTGTAATTTTGCTGCCATGAGAGTCAGTGGGTTTATAGTGGATGTCGGTCAGTAGTCTGTCACTACTGACATATTGTGTATTCATCTGAGTGAGCAGATGAGTTGTGGGGTTTGGTAATTTATCTGGAAAATGATACCTTCAACAAAACGGAGTTCCCTAGAATTGTACGGGGGTGTCATCCTAAATTGTGCTGAGTTTTTGAAGAATGTCAAAGTACGATCTTCTTAGAGTTACTACATACTGAATTATGATTGACCTACCTTTCATCATTTAGCCTTGCAGGAAGAACCATCGCATGTCACATTTTACAACTATTATCATCAAATAAAGTCAAAAAAGATTCTCCACACATTATTTTTTTTATTGCTATCACTGAGAAGAACATTTTAATTCTTAGTTAAAATCTTCAGGCCTTTATTTCCTATTCACTCTGGAGATTTGCTTGTAAGTGCTTGTTGTTTGTCATGTACATCAATGATCTGGATGAAGGTGTGGTAAATTGGATTAGTAAGTATGCAGATGATACCAAGATAGGGGGTGTTGTGGATAATGAAGAGGATTTCCAAAGTCTACAGAGTGATTTAGGCCATTTGGAAGAGTGGGCTGAAAGATGGCAGATGGAGTTTAATGCTGATAAGTGTGAGGTGCTACACCTTGGCAGGACAAATCAAAATAGGACGTACATGGTAAATGGTAGGGAATTGAAGAATACAGTTGAACAGAGGGATCTGGGAATAACCGTGCATAGTTCCTTGAAGGTGGAATCTCGTATAGATAGGGTGGTAAAGAAAGCTTTTGGTATGCTAGCCTTTATAAATCAGAACATTGAGTATAGAAGCTGGGATGTAATGTTAAAATTGTACAAGGCATTGGTGAGACCAAATCTGGAGTATGGTGTACAATTTTGGTCGCCCAATTATAGGAAGGATGTCAACAAAATAGAGAGAGTATAGAGAAGATTTACTAGAATGTTGCCTGGGTTTCAACTACTAAGTTACAGAGAAAGGTTGAATAAGTTAGGTCTTTATTCTCTGGAGCGCAGAAGGTTAAGGGGGGACTTGATAGAGGTCTTTAAAATGATGAGAGGGATAGACAGAGTTGATGTGGATCAGCTTTTTCCTTTGAGAATAGGGAAGATTCAAACAAGAGGACATGACTTCAGAATTAAGGGATATAAGTTTAGGGGTAACATGAGGGGGAACTTCTTTACTCAGAGAGTGGTAGCGGTGTGGAATGAGCTTCCAGTGGAAGTGGTGGAGGCAGGTTCGTTGGTATTTAAAAGTAAATTGGAAAGGCATATGGATGAGAAGGGAATGGAGGGTTATGGTATGAGTGCAGGCAGGTGGGACTAAGGGAAAAAAGATGTTCGGCACGGACTTGTAGGGCCGAGATGGCCTGTTTCCGTGCTGTAATTGTTATATGGTTATAAGTGTATAGCAGCATCTTTGTTTGTTCTCAGATTCTTGAGAGATTGTGTAGACTTTGTTCTAAGTTAATAATTTAGCTAATTAATGACTGGTTAGTTGAGTACTGCAAATTGGACTTTGTCCTAAATTTTATACATTTTGGTTTCACCTTGTAGAGTTTACGCAATGTTTATACATAGTTCCCCCCCCCCCCCCCCCCCCCCCCCCCCTTTTTTTTTCAGGGCACTATAATGTTTGGGACACAACAATGTCATGTAAATGAAAGTCATGTTTAGTATTTTGTTGCATTATCCTTTGCATGCAATGACTGCTTGAAGTCTGTGATTCATAGGATCACCAGTTGCTGGGTGACTTTTCTGGTGATGCTTTTCCAGGCCTGTATTGCAGCCATCTTTAGCTTATGCTTGTTTTGGGGGATAGTCCCCATCAGTTTTCTCTTCAGCATATAAAAGGCATGTTCAATTAGGTTCAGATCGGGTGATTGACTTGGCCACTCAAGAATTAACCGTTTTTTAGCTTTGAAAAACTCTTTTGATGCTTTAGCAGTATGTTTGGGATCATTGTCTTGTATCATCAATGAAGATAAGTGAGACAGTACCTTCAGCAGCCATGCATGCCCAGGTCATAACACCCCCACCACCGTGTTTCACAGATGAGGTGGTATGCTTTGGATCTTAAGCAGTTCCTTCTCTCCTCCATACTTTACTCTTGCCATCACTCTTGATTCTTTGGAGCGCAGAAGGTTAAGGGGGGACTTGATAGAGGTCTTTAAAATGATGAGAGGGATAGACAGAGTTGACGTGGATAAGCTTTTCCCACTGAGAGTAGGGAAGATTCAAACAAGAGGACATAACTTGAGAATTAAGGGACAGAAGTTTAGGGGTAACATGAGGGGGAACTTCTTTACTCGGAGAGTGGTGGCTGTGTGGAATGAGCTTCCAGTGAAGGTGGTGGAGGCAGGTTCGTTTTTTATAATTTAAAAATAAATTGGATAGTTATATGGACGGGAAAGGAATGGAGGGTTATTGTCTGAGCGCAGGTATATGGGACTAGGGGAGAATACGTGTTCGGCACGGACTAGAAGGGTCGAGATAGCCTGTTTCCGTGCTGTAATTGTTACATGGTTATATGTTAGTCTTCATCTCATCTGTCCATAAGACCTTTTTCCAGAACTGTGATTGCTCTTTTAAGTACTTCTTGACAAACTGTAACCTGGCCATCTGATTTTTGCAGCTAACCAGTGGTTTGCATCTTGTAGTGTAGCCTCTGTCTTTCTGTTCATGAAGTCTTCTTCGGACAGTGGTCATTGACAAATCCACACTTGACTCCTGAAGAGTGTTTCTGATCTGTCGGACAGTTGTTTGGGGACTTTTCTTTATTATAAGGAGAATTCTTCAACTGTAGAGCTCTTCCTTGGCCTGCCAATTCCTTTGCGATTAGTAAGCTCACCAGTGCTCTCTTTCTAATTAATGATGTTCCAAACAGTTGATTTTCATAAGCCTAAGGTTTGGCTGGTGCCTCTTAACAGTTTTATTCCTCACTCATAATGGCTTAAAGACTTTCATTGGCACAACTTCGGTCCTCATATTGCTAAACAGCACTAAAAGTCTCCAAAAGTGATGGAAAGTGTAAATGATGAATGTAACACAGGTCTAGAGTTTGTCATCTTTAATTCTAACACATGGTATAGCTGTACAGCAGGTTGTTAGTTCATCACTATCGCTTCCAAGACTACTTAATGTAGGAAGTGGGTGTTAATATAAAGTATACAGTGAGGTGGGGTTAATGATGCTACTCTACTATGATTGGTTCACATGCAATAACCAATCTACATCCTTCCCCGTAAAGATGGTTAAGCAAAGGTAAGACACGCGAATTGAAACATACTCGCCGTATCTGTCAGGCGGTCTACTAATACGACCCGAAAGCGTACGGACAAACCCCTCTCCCTCCGTACCAGAAGAGTTAGCGGGGGAGGGAGGCAGTGAACCAGGAAGGGAGAACGCAGCTGGGGACACTTTGGGTGGGTGAGCATGCGGGAGAGGTAACATTGTTGGTAGACGGGGTTGCCGACCGTGGCGGAGAACGGGACACGTTGGGACTAGTCATAGCAGCAGCAGCAGCAGAGGGTTTAAACAGCAAGGGTGGAGCACACGGATCGGCCGGAGGTGGACGAGGTTCTTTTACCAGCAGCAAGTGTTGGCGGCTCCGTCTGTACAGGACACCATCGACGCTGACAAGGTAGGAGCGGGGTTCCGTAGACGGGCCGACAACAAAACCCACATGTCCCACAGCAGTCTGCAGAAGGACGACTTGACCCTGCATAAGCGGTTCAGTGGTTTACTGGACTTGTCGTATGAGCGTTTCTGGATGTTGTGTTTCTCCTGGATGTGCTTCTGGACGTGGCTGTTTTAAACACCTGTGGCATCAGCTTCCGCTGGGTGATTTTGGAGGTCGTGTTGGCCACGACATCAAGCGTTGAGCTGGTGAGCCTAGGACCTTTAACAATGACACTGTCCTGTATTACCAGCTCATCGCGGACTAGGAAGAATGGCTACACCTCCAATGGTGTGCTGGATGGTCTGTCTGGCCAGCCTCTTGATTATGGATGAGAGTAGCTGCAGAGTGCCATCAGCGGCTGTGTGTTCAGCCAGGCGACGCAGGTGTTCCGTGGGAACGAAATCAACCTTGAGAACCGTAAGCTCATCTCATTCATGGGGATGTCGTTCACTAGATGCACGAGGTGCAAGAGAGAGAGTGTCAGCAACGAGCATGTCCTTTCCTTTTTTGTAAACGATTCTGAAGTCGAACCACTGGAGCTGCATCATCATGCGCTGCAGTCGTGCAGGTGCTGCGTGTATAGGTTTGTTCAGGATGGTTACAAGTGGTTGGTGGTCTGTTTCGACTGTGAAAGTATTCCCAAAGATGAAATCTTTGAATTTTGAGCAAGCGAAGACCACAGCTAGCAGCTCTTTCTCGATCTGGGCATAGCGCTGTTCGGTGTCCGTCAGGGTGCGGGAAGCATATGATACAGGCAGTACAGTCCCATCGCCAGATGTTTGAAGGCAGGCTGTGCCCAGCCCGTATTGTGAGACATCACAGGTTATCGTGACAGGATGCTTCAGGTCGAAGTAAGTCAGGAGCGCTGGCCAGCTGAAGTTTAAAAAAATCAAATACCCGTTGTTGCTGCTGGTACCTGGTCCATTCAGTGTCCTTGCAGGTGAGTTGTCTCAGTGGTGAACTGAGTTCGCTTAGATTCGGTATGAACTTTCCCAGAGAGTTCGCCATACCCAGAAATCCTTGTAGGCTTAGCACGTTGGTGGGAGTTGGCATTTCTCGGATGGCAGCAGTTTTCTTCGGGTCAGGCGTAAGACCATCAGAAATGAACAGGTGTCCGACATAGGCAACCTGTGGAACGCGGAACTTGCATTTCTCGGGGTTGAATTTTAGCTTAATCTCACGTGCCCTGTCCAGAATAAGCTTGAGGTTGTTGTCGTGCTCGTGCCATAAACCAGGATGTCGTCCACGATGATGGCACACGGGAGACCTGTGAACAGCTGTTCCATGGTTCTTTGAAAAACCCCGCTGGCTGAGTTGATGCCGAATGGCATTCTAAGATTACAGTCATCATCTACGTTTGCTACATCAAATGGTGTAGCAAATGTAGTGAGGTTCGTGGACTCGTCATCTAGCGGTATCTGCCAGAACAAGCTTTTTGCGTCTAGTACAGAAAACACTGTTGCGCGCCCGATTTGTGCAGCGACGTCCTCGACAGTCCTCATCGGATAGTGTGGGCGCTTGATGGCAGTGTTTAGGTCTCTTGGATTGATGCACACACGGAGCTCGTTATTTGTCTTCCTTATGCGTGACAACCATGGTGGAGACCCAGTCTGTGGGTTCGCTGATTTCGGCTAGTGCACTCATGGAGACCATGTTTTTAGTTCAATCTCGATTCTGCCTCACATGGCGTGTGGCACGCGGTGGGGGGCACGGACCGCTGGGTCGACGGTGGGGTTAATCGCGATCTTATAGGTAGCAGGCAGCTTGCCTAGCTTGCCATCGAACAGATCAGGGTAGCTTTTTATCGGGTACTCAGGTATAAGTAACTTGTGAACGGAGCGGTCGAAGGAGACTAGCCCTAGGTCCTGGCATGCATGGATGCCCAGTAGAGTAACGGAGTCCGATTTTAGGATATAGAAAGTCAGATTTCTTGTGGTGTTCTGCAGCACACATTTAAAGCTAGTTCTTCCAAGAGGATGCAGAACCTCACCCCCTCATAAGCATCTAAGGTAGAGCCATCTCTAGTCAAGGTATCATTATTTTTTTATCTTGTTGCAGACATGCAGAGACATTACATTCACGCGAGCCCCAGGATCCATTTTGGCCTTCACAGGCTAGTTGTTAATTAGCATAGACCCAGAGAGATCTAAAAGCTATCCAGCTGTGTGTAGGGGTATATGCATAGTGGACTCTTCATACGAGCTAATTGGATTGTCCTCATGGGCAGCTTCTAGCTGGTCCTGTGAGTCTGAAAATGATTAGTCTTGTTGCAACAGGTGCAGATTAGACGCTGAGCTGGAAGTTCTGTCCCCACGGCCCTGCAGCAAATGGCAAAATGATTCTTCATCTTGCATTAATTGCATGGTTTGCCGTTTGTTGGACAGAACATCCGTCCCTTGTTATGGAAATAGTTACAGTTCGGACACCTTTGCGGCGGCTAATTGGTAAATCCCCGATTAGCCGTTTGTGGCGGTTCATTCATAAATCTTCTATTAGCTGTCGGTGTGGCTCGTTTGTTGAAACCCGTCAGGTTTATACTCTTTTTCTGAGTGTCAAAGTGGTCACTAAGTGGAGCCACGATCTCTCCGTACGGCAGGCATGCACAGCTTGTTCAAGGGTTAAGTCAGCGTTCCATAGTAACACAGTCCTTAGCTTTTGATCAGTCATGCCACTGACAAGTTTGTCCCGGATTAATTCGTTGGACATAACACCGAAGCAGCATCGCTGAGCCATACATTTCAAATCGCAGACAAATGTTTCAACAGGCTCATTGGGAAGCTGGTATCTAGCGAAGAAACTTGCTCTTTCTAAGATACAGTTTGAGGGTAGGTCGCATAGTTCCCGGAATTTACGCAGTAAGACATTGGGGTCACGCACAGTCGCAGCAGGTACAACGACCTGATCGTTGGCGTCAAGAACGGCCGGTGCGGAGTCGAAAGTCTTTGCTCTCATCAGAGCCTCTGGTCCTGCCAGGTTTAGTAGAAGCGAAGCTTTGACCACATCTGGTTCATTGCGATGGACGATGTTGATATAATGTTCGTAGTCGATCTCGAATAGCTTCCATCGTTCCCTGATGTCTGAATCGAAGAAGAGCTGCACTGGCTTGCGGCACGAGTGAGCCATGGTGATACAAATAATAACTGATAAAACGCAAATAAAACCCAATATACGGACGCAGTGGGTCACTTCACGCTGTCTGACACCATGTAAATATGAATGTAACACAGGTTTAGAGTTTAAGTCATCTTTAATGATAACACATGGTATAGCAGTACAGCAGGTTGTTAGTTCATCACTACCGCTTCCAAGACTACTTAATGTAGGAAGTGGGTGCTAATATAAAGTATACAGTGAAGTGGGGTTAATGATGCTACTCTACTATGACTGGGTCACATGCAATAACCAATCTACAGAAAGACTGAAGGAAAAAATTAGAGAGGGCTCTTATACCTGCATTAAGGAGGCAATTAAACACACCTGAGCAATTACAAACGTCTGTGAAGCCATGTGTCCCAAACATTATGGTGCTCTGAAATTGGGGGGTGGTTAGGGGGGGATTTGTATAAACACTGCTGTAATTTATACATGGTGAAACCCAAATGTATAAAAATGCCCTTTAATAAAATCTGACAATGTGCACTTTAACCACATGTGATTTTTTTTTCTATTACAAATCTCACATTGTGGAGTACTGAGGGAAATAAATAAATGATGAGTCTTTGTCCCAATCATTATGGTGGGCACTGTACATGTGCAGAAAATTGAATGGCGTGTGACATGATATGTCAGAAATTCCTAATTTTACTGTTAGAATATAACATCAGTAGAAATTGCAAGATAGGCAGCTGGCTGTCACTGCAATGCAATAATCCAGGAAATCTGATGATGTTCATAATTTTAACCCTTTTGATTTAAAGTTGCCGTAACAATCTATGGCGTAAAAGCATTGTTAATAGATGCTGTCATTCTGTGTATGGTGAAGTGGATGCTCAGGCTAGTATTAGGTTGGTGTAATGTACTAATGTGAAGAACATGTCCTCCGTGGACCCTTATGCCATATGGACCTGATTATTATTTTTTTAAACTAGATTTCAACATTAATCCTAAAAGGCACAGAAAACAAATTTTCCATGCGTGGCACATAAAATAAATAACAATTACCAAAATACAGATATCAAAGTCTTCCGTTCAGGATCCTTTCAGTCATATTGCCAGTTACATATAAAGTGCTTCATTCCCGGTTTGAAAGATTATAACAAAAACACACAGTTGTTCCTCTTCCCCTCTTATGTCCATTTCTATGATTTTATGAGGTGATTTTGGATAACGATTATAGTGCAAGATAATTTGGGTGACTTCTAAATTATTGGTAATTTAATTGAAATGGAAGTTTATATTTCCCAGGTTTTCCATTGCACTAAATTTCCAATATCATGCATATGTCTTCTAGCGCATCTCTTCTGTAGTAAACTAAAACATTTCCCAACTTTGTGCCTAAATATTTCAGTCACGATTAAACACGATCCAGTCCTTAAAGTACATGAATATATATTTTGCATTTTACTCGTCTCTATAGCTTACATTTGCTACCCTCCTGTAATTAAGTCTGACCAGTAAGAATCCAAATTAGTAAGAATTGTCCGCATGTGTACAGGCCTGAATTCTTTGTTATTCTATTGTTGCATCTAATTTGTTCAACTTGCTACCATTCTACCCACCAACCCCCACCCCCATTCTTTTCTGTACAAGGCTAGAGTACAGAAATGGATGTGATGATTTACATCAAGACTGGTAGTCACAAATGACCCTTTAATTTTAGTAACCGGGAAGTAACAGTGTCCTACCTGATCAACAACAATTACTGCCTTAACTGCTAGTATTTGCCTTGTTTTCAGCATGGAAGAAGGTGACCTGACAATATTATAGCTTTGTTTGCTGGCAAAGCCAGTTACTTGCCTTTGTCACTGGAACAGAGAATTTCCTAGCCTTTGCATTGGTGATACATTTGGCCAAGATGTACCTGGACCCACTGTGATTGGGCCCTGACTCAGTCTGGCTCATTTACTAGGAGTGAGTTGTGAAGCTGTACCAGAGAACCTGGCGTATTAAGTTAAATAATTGAAAAACAAAGTAAATGTTGGTTTTGTCTAACATCAGCAACCCAATCACTTACCAAAAGGGGGGATTACTTTCATTCTCTCTCTTGATCTGAGATTAAACGTCTTTCACTGAAAGCAATTAACCTCTAAAGGACTTCTGCATCATTTAATTAGAATACTTCTGCAGAAGGGAGAATCCAAACAGGCAGAAAATCAAATTTCATCTATTGTCCACTTAATGGGCTTGCAGCTTTAAACTGAGCTTCAGTTTGGAAATGGGTTGCTGTGATGATTCACTGGAAATTACAATGAAAGGAAAATCAGTTTGAAAGGATCTTGTCCATTAAAATACAGGTGCACAACCTTTTATCCGAAAGCCTTGGGACCAGACGCTTGTCGGATTTCGGACATTTTCGGATTTCAGAATGGAAGATTTTTAGCGTAGATTAGGTAGGTAGCACGGGCGGCTTGAAAAGTCTGGAGCTGCTGCCTCCTCCCGGGTGACCGGGAGACTCATTGCATAAATGTTAGTCAGTTAGTTTGGAGGGATTTTATGTGGTGGTGGTGGAGTCGGGGTGAAGGGGGAAACTTTAATTCTTAGTCCCCTACCTGGTCAGCGACTCCCAACCTCGCGGAGCTGGGGGCTCCGTCCGGCCGCGGGCGGCGCCGGTTGGAGCTCCGACCCCGGCAACTCTACCCCTGGCTGCGAGGCGCTCCAAATCCAGCGCCGCCCGCGGTCGGACGTCCCAGCTCCGGGAATGTCGGGAGTCGGCTGCGTCGCAGCGCTGGGATACCAGCGGGGAGCGGGCAATGCCTTACCGGGTCGCCGTGCGGCAAGCTCCGGAACGCTGTGGCCGCCTTCTTCCAACATTCGCGGAGCGTAGCTGGATTTGGAGCCGCGGAGTTGGGGGCTCCGTCCGGCCGCGGGCGGCGCCGGTTGGAGCTCCAACCCCGGCAACTCTACCCCTGGCTGCGCGGCTCCAAATCCAGCGACGCTCCGCGATGTTGTGTGTCGGCGGCCACAGCGCTCCGGAGCTTGCCGCACGGCGACCCGGTAAGGCATTGCCCGCTCCCCGCTGGTTTCCCAGCGCTGCAACGCTGCCGACTCCCGACATTTGCGGAGCTGGGGCGTCCGGCCGCGGGCCGCGCTGGATTTGGAGCGCCTCGCAGCCAGGGGTAGAGTTGCCGGGGTCGGAGCTACAACTGGCGCCGCCCGCAGCCCCAACGGCCACAGCGCTGCGGAGCTTACTGCACGGCGACCTGGTAAGGCATTGACCGCTCCCCGCCTCTCCGACCAGGTAGGGGACTAAGAATTAAAGTTTACCCCTTCACCCCCCTTCACATAAAAGCCCTCCAAACTAACTGACTAACATTTAAGCAATGATTTACAGATGTTTAAGCGTCTCCCGGTCTCCAGGGAGGAGGCAGCCGCTACAGTAATACAGACCTGGGTTGACCGTGGGTCGTTTAGGGTCAAGTTTGGCGCCAAACGCGAGCTTTGGTGCGCAGACGACATCTGGAAAAAATGGCCGGTTTTCGGAGCTTTTCGGTTTCTGGAACACCGGATAAAAGGTTGTGCACCTGTATTGTCCTGCATTTATTTCTAAGAAGAAATAAGAATTAGAAGATTTGACAACAGTCAGTGACTAATGAAAAGTCTTTCAAAGTCTTCATATAACATGAACTTTATCTAGCAGCTGCATACCCTCGAAGGAAAGCAATGGTTGAATCAATGTATAATGGAGGGAGAGGAAATGAGAAGAGGGGTGAGGAACCGTTGTGGTACAGTCCTGGTTCTGTGATCTCAATCTCAATGACCCGACTTCAATCCAGAGCACGATGAGCAGAGGCCGGCCTTAGGAGGTGCAGGGAACAGTTGGGAACAATTTTGGTGAGCCCCACGTTCCCAGCCAAGGTCTGTAGATTCATAGAAATATGATTAAAGTCTATTGTAGACTTTATATCTCTATGGTAGAATGGAAAGTAATCAAAACGTGCGCTTAAAAAGTGCCTGTGACTTAATGGATCAAACAGATCTAAGCTACATTTTAATATAAAATTGTATACATGTAAGCCTACAAGTAACAAACAAAATATGTAGATCACCTCTGAAAAGTACATAGTTGCAATACCACTTGTTTTAGTGACTGAAATGAAAAGGAAAAAAAATGGATCCTGGAAAACCAAAAACCATTGTTGAAAAACCAGTCCAGACATCACATTTTGGGCTTCAGCTACATCCTACCCTTTGGGCTTCTGCCCCATCCTAACTTAGTTGTATGGTCTTAATAGGTCTTAATATCAAAGGGTGGAGGAAGTGAAGAAATAGCTGCAGCTTGAGAAGAATTAACAAAATAACAATGAAGAGAATGAGTTTCTTGAAACCAGTAACTTATTCAACCAAAAGGGAGGTAATGAAGAGTTTTTTCAGTTTGATATCTGATATAGGATTCTGTTGTTTATGACTGAATGAATGGTTAGCAGGGTACATATTCATATTTACCTTAGGCCTCTCAATCACCCCCCGATAATACAGATGCACAATCTTTTATCCGAAGTTCCAAATAACGAAAAGCTCCGAATAGCGGACATTTTTTCAGTCCTTGAAGAAAGGTCCTTGAAAACGTTCACCGAGGGCGACCCGCAGAGGTGACAGCGGAACCTCCGGTCGGTCCTCGAAGAAAGGGGAACTAAATCCCCATTCATAAAAGAGAAGGTGAGGGTATATTGCGCGGGAGGGTTAATAATTGACAATCTGCTGCTGCCTGCCCGCTGAGTTAAAAAGTTCCCACGGTACTCCAGATACACAGTGTATCGTGAGTCTTGCGTGGGAACTTTTTAACTCAGCGGGCAGGCAGCAGCAAATTGTCGCTCCCTTCAGTTTCACGCCACCTACACCCCTCTGCTTCCCGGCCATGTGTGTGATCCCTTCCCTCCCCTCTCCAGCTCCCCGCCCATTGCACCGGTGCGGGGGTTTTGCACTGTCTTCACGTCGGAGCTAGTGCCAGTCACCGGAGACGTCAGGACCAACGGGACACCGACCCCCAGGCCCACTGCAAGCACGGAGATCCCAGAGATCCACAGCCAGCAGCAACCCAGCCCCGTTCCAATTTCAGAGGAACACGCTCCCCGTAGGGACAGAAGCTGATGGTGTGCAAGGTGCGTCTTGGTCTTGAGGTTGCGGATGAGGGGGCGCAGCTCTGGCTGTGACGTCTCCGGCCACCCCCTGTACAGGAGCTGAGACTGGGAATTCAAGTCAAGTCAAGTCAAGTTTATTTGTCACATACACATATGAGATGTGCAGTGAAATGAAAGTGGCAATGCTCGCGGACTTTTGTGCAAAAGACAAACAACAAAACAACCAAACAAATTATAAACACAATCATAACACACATATTCTTTTACATAATAAATAATAGAAGGAAAAACGTTCTGGAGAGTTAGTCCCTGGTGAGAAAGGCGTTTACAGTCCGAATTGCCTCTGGGAAGAAACTCCTTCTCAACCTCTCCGTTCTCACTGCATGGCAACGGAGGCGTTTGCCTGACCGTAGCGGCTGGAACAGTCCGTTGCAGGGGTGGAAGAGGTCTCTCATGATTTTGTTTGCTCTGGAGTTGCACCTCCTGTTGTATAGTTCCTGCAGGGGGGTGAGTGAAGTTCCCATAGTGCGTTCGGCCGAACGCACTACTCTCTGCAGAGCCTTCTTGTCCTTGGCAGAGCAATTCCCGAACCAGATGGTAATGTTCCCGGACAAGATGCTTTCCACCGCCGCTGCGTAGAAGCACTGTAGGATCCTCGGAGACACTCTGAATTTCCTCAATTGCCTGAGGTGGTAAAGACGCTGCCTTGCCTTACTCACCAGTGCTGAGGCGTGTGATGACCATGTCATATCCTCAGAGATGTGGACTCCCAGATATTTAAAACAGTTCACCCTATCCACAGGATCCCCATTTATACTCAATGGAGTGTACGTCCTCGGATGATGTGCCCTCCTAAAGTCCATGATCAGCTCCTTCGTTTTTTTGATGTTCAAGAGGAGGCTGTTCTCCTGGCACCAGAGTGCTAGATCAGCCACCTCCTCCCGGTAGGCCTTCTCATCATTGTCTGAGATCAGGCCCACCACCACAGTGTCATCAGCAAACTTAATTATTGAATTGGAGCTGAACCTAGCCACACAGTCATGTGTGTACAGGGAGTACAATAGGGGGCTGAGGACGCAACCCTGGGGCGATCCTGTGCTCAGGGTGAGGGACTTCGATGGATTCCCTCCCATCTTGACTACCTGGGGCCTGGCGGTGAGAAAGTCCAGGACCCAGGCACACAGGGAGGTGTTGAGCCCCAATTCCAGTAGCTTCCCGGCCAGTCTGGTGGGGACTATCGTGTTGAAGGCTGAACTGTAGTCTATGAACAGCATCCTCACGTAGCCCCCCTTCTGGCTGTCCAGATGGGAGAGAGCGGTGTGCAAGACCTGGGAGACCGCATTGTCCGTGGACCTGTTCGGACGGTATGCAAACTGCAACGGGTCCATGTTCCGAGGGAGGAAGGCGCAGATGTGATTCTTCACCAGCCTCTCAAAGCATTTCATGACTACCGAGGTAAGGGCCAACGGACGGTAGTCATTCAGGCAGGCTGGGGAGGCATTTTTTGGTACCGGTACAATGATGGATTTTTTGAAGCAGGCAGGGACCACGGACTTGTCCAGGGAGAGGTTGAATAATGTAGTGAGCACTGGAGCTAGCTGCGTAGCACAGGACTTGAGTACTCGCCCCGAGATGCCATCGGGGCCTGCAGCTTTCCTCGTGTTCACCCGTGTCAGTGCCCTCCTCACGTCGTGCTCGGACAGCGAGAATGTGTGCATATTCCTCCCTTCAGCTTCGGTAGCCAGCCCGCTGTCGGTATTGTCGATAGTCGGCAGACCTGGAACTGTGGGGTTGTTTGCAGTTGCAGAGGGAGGGGGCAAGGGCGGTACAGTTCCCAGTCTCAGCTCCATTCCAGGGGGGTGACCGGAGACGTCAGGACCAACAGGACACCAACTGCAAGCACGGAGATCCCAGAGACTCACAGCCAGCAACAACTCTAGCCCAGCCCCGCTCCAACTCCAGAGGAACCCGGGTTGCGGATGAGGGGGGCGCATCTCGGGCTGTGGGCGAACTGCCACTTGTCGCCGTAGTGGCCCATCGGGCAGCGGATTCCTCTGGAGTTGGAGGGACAGGGAGACACAGCGGCTTTTGAGAATGGTGGGCAATCACTTCCAAAGTTCTGCCCACACAGTCAGTACACCTCTCCTACACTTGTCTCCCGCACTAAGATCATCTCGCAGAGAATGATCCCAGCCTAACCCTCCCTATTCTCTCCTATTCTTAGCAATGTTACAAAATTTTGAGATTTTAAAAATCAAGTCTGCAATTTATCCCATCAGATAAAGCATAACAATAAGTTTAATTTGACACCAAATTCACTTTCATATCTCAAGTATTAAAAAAGTTATGGCCATTTTCATACTCGGAAATTAGCATCTTGTTCCCTATTGATTTTCAATGGACATTACAAAAAAGCTGTGATCTTGGATAGTCAAAAGCCCATTTCTTAAGGAAAGATTAACATTTTTAAATAGCCTAAGTGTCCAAAGATTATTCACAAATAATTCACAATATAACATGATTTTTATATCTAATTTACATTAATTTATGGGCCAAATGGAAGGAATTTAGTGTTCAATTGCTGTAAATAAATGCCCATTTAAATCGGCTTTCTAGTGGGTTCCTGTGAATGCGCTGGTTTAGAACGTTCACATCGCGCTGGATTAGTGCCCTCAAATGCCGAGAAAAATACTGCGGGATATAAAAAGCCCAAAATGAACTACTCGCTATAGATAACTTTATTTACAGGGTTATACACATGCCCCATTTAATGTAAAAATAAGGTACATACCTTTAATTGTTTGCTTTATAAAACCCTGGGGCTGCGAGAGGTTGCGGAGTGAGACAGTAATTTTAAAACTATTATAACTATTATTCGAGGCCTATAAAACTAATAATACCTTTTGCGACCGGGTCTTGCAGCGATTTTGCGTTAATGATTTACTAGGCTGAACATCTGCGATTGGAACAGCCTAGTAAAAATCGCGTTTTAAACCCGCCCCCTCCAAACAGCGCCAAAATCGCGGACATGGCTTTGGGCAGATTCCCAATGACGATTCAGGTAGGTTTTGTAACATACCTACTATTCTGCAAGAAAAAACTACATTGAAGACTCAAACTCGCGATCGAGTAACTGCCGCGATCGAGGCGCAAACTCGCGACCTTGCGGATATGAGCCGAGCACTCTAACCACTGCGCCAGCCGTTAAAATCTACGCTAAAAATCTTCCATTCCGAAAGCCGGAAAATTCTGAATTACGAAAAGTGTCTGGTCCCAAGGCTTTCGGATAAAAGGTTGTGCACCTGTATCCTTAACAATACTCACCCGTCACAAAGTATATGATCTGCTCTAAAGTCTATCTCACTAATGCTGAGGATATCAAATGCAGTCTATTTGGCAGTAAAGCTGTACTCGCTCTGCGTAGCATGACCACTGATTTTGTTATTCTATTTATTTGTAGGATTAATGGTGCAGTAACGTCTTGCAAGGACTTTAAATCTGCAGACTAGCAGATGCTGAAATTTGGAGTTTGAAGTTTGCACCTACTCCCTGTGACCGTGTGCGTTTCTGTCGGGTGCTCTGATTTCCTCCCACATCACAGAGACGTGCGTGCGGGTTTGTAAATTAATTGGTCTTGGTAAATTGCCCCTAACGTAGGAGTGGATGCGAAAGTAGGGTAACAGAACGAGTGTGAGCGGGTGATCGATAGATGGTGTGGGCCAAAGGGGTCGGTTTCCGTGTTGTATCTCTAAAAAGAAATTACATTTATAATTGGCCGTTTCTTGAAGAAGCCAATGAGCTGCAGCATTTTGATTAATAGACCAACACTCAAATTTCTAACTGTTTTGCAATGTAACTTGATGATTCCGTTTTGCAAGAACCTGATTAGTTAAAATCCTGCCCTGATTAATCCTTATATCTTTTTTATTTCCATTTCCTTTCGTAATGAAGGAAATTCAAGTGCCAGTTGGAACTAACAAACCTGTGTGGGTGGGTGGGTGTTTCACACTGGTATTAGATTCAGATTCAATTTTAATTTTAATTGTCATTGTCAGTGTACAGTACAGAGACAACGAAAGTGCATGGTATGATTTGACTGGATAGCATGCAAAGTTTTTTCCACTGTATCCTGGTACATGTGATAATAAACCAATGCCATTATCAACATGAGCAACATTAGGGTAGCACGGTGGCGCAGCGGTTGAGTTGCTGCCTTACAGCGCTTACAGCCCTGGAGACATGGGTTCGATCCCGACTATGGGTGTACGGAGTTTGTACGTTCTCCCCGTGACTGCATGAATTCCTCCCACACTCCAAAGATGTACAGGTTTATACAGAAGGTAGTTGAGGCCAGTTCATTGGCTATATTTAAGAGGGAGTTAGATGTGGCCCTCGTGGCTAAAGGGATCAGGGGGTATGGAGAGAAGGCAGGGATGGGATACTGAGTTGGATGATCAGCCACGGTCATATTGAATGGCGGTGCAGGCTCGAAGGGCCGAATGGCCTACTCCTGCACCTATTTTCTATGTTTCTATAAGTTAATTGGTTTGGTTTGTATACTTGGTATATGTGTGAAATTGTGTTAATGTGTGGGGATCGCAGGTCGGTGCGGACTCGTTGGGCCGAAGGGTCTGTTTAGTTCAAGTTTATTGCCACGTACACCAATTAAGGTCCAGTGGAATTTGATTTACCATGCACCCACACAATCAAAAATAGCACAATACACAATAGAATACAACATGAACATCAACATTGTTCATTGTGGTGGAAAGCAATAACGTTCAGTCAGTCCTCCTCTTTTGTTCATCTGTGGTCGGGGCCATGAACCCTCCGTAGTCGCCGCTATGTACAGGCCTTCTCGTCGAGATGCTCAAAACTCCGACGTCGGGACGGATGGACACTCTGCGGCTTGGAGGTCCCAAATCTGCCACTTCCTACCGGAGACTGCGGCTTCACGGTGTTATAGGCCGGCGGTCGGAGCTCTTCTCCGGCGATCCCCAGCAAGGGATCCCAGGCTCCGCGATGGAGCCTGTATCTCTAAACTAAACTAAAGCAAAGATTGGCATGAGCACCCTGGACTTTCATTGTGCGGCAGGGCTTACTGAGGTTTCCCTGAGTGGTCAATGTGTGTTGTAGCCAACACTCTCCATTAAGAAGCTGGTGTCCTGTCGAGCAGCTGTACTGGCCTGTCACTGCATTGTTCAGGGTGTGGGTATTAGCTTCTTCTGTACATCCCTTATTCTGTATTTGAATCTTTTTAATCTTAACATGTAATCTTGAGCATGGGAACAAATTAAATTTCGTTTTGAATAACAACCGGTACAAGAGATATAAAATGTGAGATGAAACCTGATAGTTGATCCCAGATCTCAGCTGTGTACCAGAAGAAAGATAAATGGAGACAAAATGCAAGAAGGGAAATGAAAAGGAGAAGGCTGGTTTATTTTGTCACAGCTTCTAGCCATTTTTTAAATTTGTTTTACCTCATTGTCAAAATCTCTCTGATGTTATCCTACTTTCAACATGCAACAGTAAGTAGGAAGTTGCTAATTCATAATATGGAATGGAGTAATCTCTCCTGACTAGCAGTGGACATGGATTAATAATGGAGCACAAACGTGCTCAATGTGCCAAAGGCTAAAAGCACTGCCTTGAATATTGTTAAATTCTTGCCTTTTTCCATCTTTTTTGTCATGCATTTTGGAAAGGGAATAATTTATGAACTACCATAATCATTTGTAAAATCCTGGTTGTTTGAATGCTAATGTAAACATATGCAATACTTGAAACTTCCAACGTATATTCACTCAAAACTAGACTCATTTGAATTTAACACGGTGCTGGGTATCTCAGCCGATCAGGCAGTTCTGTGGAGGGAGTGGATAGGTGACATTTCAGGTCAGAACCTTTCTGTTGCCTGTCCATTCCTTCTACAGATGCTGCCCAGCCTGCAGAGCTCTTCTAGCATTTTATGTTTTTCTCAAGATTCCTGTACCTGCAGTCCATGTGTCTCCTATTAGTTTGGTGCTTATTTATAAATGTTGCACTACACAGCCATTATACCAGCAGGCTCTTTCCTTCTGACAGTCATTATTTGATTTGGTAAATTTAAAATAGTCTAAAAAAACTAGTTTAAAAGTCAGCAGTTATGTGCTCAGATTAAATTGTGCAACTCATGAATAAACATAACTACAATCAATACTATGCCTTAATCTATAAAGAAGATTCATAAAGAGCTAATTGCATCATTTAAGTAGAGTCGTTGTACATCTGTTCTTGGACAGATGGCATCAATGAAATGATAAAATGCTCATCATAATGAATATGCAGCACATTCCAAGGCTACAAAATTAGGCACATTCAAGTGATTACATTTTTGATTGTTTTGCAGTTTAGAGGTCTCAGTTACCGTATGATTTGCACAAATACATTAAATAGGGATTGCACACATTAAAGCATTAGGCTTTATTTTTGAATGAACCATCCTTATGTAAAATTGTTATTGTTTATTGAGTAAGAAGCACAATATCAACCCTTATTTTGAAACTCTATTTTACATATAGATGCAGCGTCAACAGAGACAATGTTAAAGCTTAATTTAGCCTGTATCCCTTGATTCTAATTTGAATCAGTTATTCCAGTATAGTTTTGGCTGACTTCCCATCTTTCACCTTTCATAAAACCAATTTCACCTGTTATCCACATCATTGCATATCTTGAATTATTCCATTTGCAGAGATCCCTGTAGTCATCAATCTACCCTCTCATAGAGTTGAACATCATAGAAACAGTCCCTTTGGCCCACCTTGTCCGTTCCAACTTCTTGATTAGTAAGGGTGCCAGGGGATATGTGGCAAAGGCAGGAGAATGGGGTTGAGAGGGAAAGATAGATCAACCATGTTTGAATGGCGGAGTAAGCCTGATGGGCCGATGGCCAAATTTTGCTTCTATCTCTTATGATTTGTGAAACCTATACGCTATTTCAATTTGCCTGCATTAGACATATATCCTTCTGCTCCTTTCCAAGGATCTCCTTGCGCTTACCGCTCAGATTGCCTTTAAATTTAACCCATTGTATCATATACATATACCCACTAGTTTTAGACTTTGTCGCGCTAGGAAAGTAAGTAAATTTATTGGCCAAGTATTCACATCATATTCAAGGAATTTGCCTTGGTGCTCCGCCCACAAGTAGCAACATAACATACAATGACAGTTATGAATGACTCAGAAAACACTAAACATTAATAATAATAAAACATTAATGATTAAACACCATTGATCAAGCATGTGAACCAACAAAATACCAGATCAAAGGGAGGCTACAGGTTTTTGGCTGTTGAGTAGAGCAACTACTCGTGGATAAAAACTGTTTTTATGTCTGGCTGTGGCAGCTTTGACAATCCGGAGTCGCCTTCCAGAGGGGAGTGATTCAAAGAGTTTGTGGCCAGGGTGAGAGGGGTCAGAGATGATCTTGCCCGCTCGCTTCCTGGCCCTTGCAGTGTACAGTTCATCAATGGAGGGAAGGTTGCAGCTAAAAACCATCTCTGCTGATCGGACGATTTGCTGCAGCTTCCAGGTGTCGTGCTTGGTGGCTGAGCCCAAACCAGACAATGATGGAGAAGGTGAGAACAGACTCTACGATGGCCATGTAGAATTGGGCCATTATTGCCTGTGGCAGATTGTGCTTCCTCAGCTGCCGTAGGAAGTACATTCTCTGTGTAGCTCCCCACTTAAGGTCCTTGGAGATGATGGTTCCCAGGAACTTAAAAGACTCCACAAATGTGACTGTGGTGTTGTTGAGGGGAGAGGGAGCTCTCCTAAAGTCTACAATCAAATCAAATATACTCTGAATATAAACCCTATCTATGCCCCGCATAAATATATGAACTGCACCTCTCTGTGTCGTATGTTCCACTGAGAATAAACCCGGCCTAACCAATCTCTGCTTATAAGTAAAGACCTGCATACTAGGCAAGTGAATCTTTTAGCAGTCCATGGTACTTTGGAGACACGGGAGGGGTATAATTAGTGGGTCAGAGGTGTATGGTTGAATTATTATGACGTGATCTCTGTTGGTCCAGCAAAACTCCTGAACCAAGGAGTTGCTGGAAAATCTATGGTGGACCTGTAGTATAAAGTGCTTTGAGACCGCTTGAGGCTGGGAAAAGTTCTAAATCAATGCAAATCCTTTTTTTCCTCACTCAGTTTCCAATCATTTCAAAGGCTAGCTGGCAGAGTTTATTTGCTGAGAATAAATAACGTAGAGATGTCAGATGTGTGTGAGTCTAAAGTTTGTGAGCCCTTGAATGCACTTAATCTTGGTCTGCGTTCTGAATGCTTTAATGAGTGTGTGTGTGGCACTATATGCAATCTGATCATTTATGCACAAATGTTAAATCTAACAACTTTGGCCTGAATGTGAAAGATAAATACATACTATTTTGAAGAAGCACCTGGTGTGTTTGTCTCTAAAAGACACAGTAGAAATTGGTGGTGGTTTTCAATCGTAAAACATTCTGTAGTTACTGTTGCTTTTTTTTTGTGGTAACTTGCTGAATGCACTTAGGCAGCTGTATCATCCATGGTGTAACAGTGTCAGCAGTTTGAAAGTAGAGTGCTGCAATGTGCTTGGCCATAACATGGTCACCCAATTCGTGTTTTTACTTTCTGTACACTCTATATCTTTTTGTTTCTCATTCTTGCTCTTTATATTCTTGATCTATTTTCCCCTATCCTCTAATTCTAGCACAAGTAATTGTTGAAAATAATTGCAGCTTACTCTATACGAATAGTACCACAGATTGCTGGTCACAGTTGCATCAACAAAGGTTCATACTTTATTTCCAGTTAGATAAATAGAACAAAGTCTACAGTCCCAGCATGTCCTTGGTTTCACTTAAGCCTACGTGTACATTTTGCTGATAATGGAAAATGCTAGATTGGAGATGGGGAGTTTTCCATTCTTGGCCAAACCACTTGCAAAGCTTTCATATGTCAATAACCTCATTTTCTACAGGTTTCTTGCAGGGTTAGTACAACTGTTTATGTAGCAAAGGTGCAGTTGGTGCACAAATCTGTCGATTAGCTGGCAGGACAGGGGTAAGTTGTCTGCTACTAATTCTGGGTATTAAGTTTGCAATTCTACCTTTTTTTTTAAGCAAGATACAGAAATGTCTATGAGAGTAATGAGATTTAAGCATTGTATCGATCATTTTTACTAGATATTCCTTCTAAGTCTAAGCAATTGGATCCTCGACTTCCTCATTCACAGACCACAGTCTGTTCATATTGATGGAAATGTGTCATCCTTGATTACAATCAGCATGGGAGCACATCAAGGCTGCGTGCTCAGCCCCCTGCTGTACTCACTCTATACTCATGACTGCGTAGCCGGACATAGTGCGAACTCCATCATCAAGTTGGCCGATGACACCACTGTTGAGGGATGTATCACTGATGGGGACGAGTCAGAGTAGAGAAGTGAGATCGACCAAATGGTGCCATCACAATAACCTGGCTCTCAACACCAGCAAACCCAAGGAACTGATTGTGGACTTTGGAAGGGGTAGGATGAGGTCCCACAGTCAATGGGTCGATGGTGGAAAGGGTCAAGAAGTCAAGGACTTCAAATTTCCGAAGATCTCTCCTGGTCCCAGAACACTGATAAAGAAAGCACATCAGCGCCTCCACTTACGGAGAGTCGGTATGTCAAAGATGACTCTCTCGAACTTCTACAGGTGCACAGTAGGGAGCATGCAGACCAGTTGCATCATTGCTTGGCACGGCAACTTGAGCGTCCAGGAGCAGAAAAGGCTGCAAAAAGTAGTAACCACTGCCCAGTCCATCATTGGTTCTGAGATTCAGATTCAGATTCAATTTTAATTGTCATTGTCAGTGTACAGTACAGAGACAATGAAATGCAATGAGACAACGAGACAACTGACCTCCCTACCATCGAGGGGATCTATCGCCGTCGCTGCCTCAAAAAGACTGACAGCATCATCAAGGACCCACACCATCCTGGTCACACACTCATCTCTCCGCTGCCATCGGGTAGAAGGTACAGGAGCCTGAAATCTGCAACATCCAGATTCAGGAACAGCTTCTTCCCCACAGCCATCAGACTATTAAACACAACTTCAAACAAACTATGAACTATAACAACCTATTGCACTTTATCTGTTTACTGATGTGTGTATATATTCTATGCTATATGGACAACTGATCTAATCTGTATTTATGACTACAATATCCTGTTGTGCTGCAGCAGTGCAAGAATTTCATTGTCCTATCTGGGACGAAGTGTCTTGACGAAGTCACTCCATAAAGGATCCCCCGTGAAAGCTCAAATTGCATTCCTAAGCATTATTTCAGCAACTAATTTATTATTTATATCTCAAAACACACATTACATGATTCCTGTCTTAAGTCTACATTGTTTGACAGGTAAATGTAATAACATATTCCACCAGTGAATTTGCTGACTTTAGCCTTCTTGATGACACCAGTAGTTCTTTAGCTTAATTTTGAATATAGAAACTCTAGTGATTTTCCTATGTAATTCCCACATTAAAATATTTCATCGATCAATGTTTCCCTTTTAACTTTAACAACGTTTAAAAAAAAAACTATACTTTGATGTGAATTATAGAATAAAAATAATTAAAAATAGCATCCTTCATTGAGGGGAAGGAAAACTGCTCTTAAATAACGTAAATAGTGCCTTAATCACCCAGATTCATTCCATAATTTCTGCAGAAAATTTCACTAACATTATAAATGCATACTTCTTCAAATGGAAAGCTCTTTATTTTCTCTTTTTTTCATTTAATTAAAAAAGCATTTTCTTGGCAATAACACTATGGTTTGATGATCAGTTAGTCATCCGAATCCACATGAATAGTTGCATCGGTTAGATTTCCCACATTGATATGATGTGACTATCAATCTGGCAAAATTAATATATTAATAAAAGTAATTTTGCAGCATTGGTTTTAAACAATACATTAATGTGGGATTATCACCGGTTTATTTCTGCTGTGTTTGCATGCTGCCCTTTATTCAGATTTAATTACAGTATTTTTGAATTCTACAGGGATACCTAGGGCTACTCTAAGTGCTGCTGTTGATAGATAACATTAATCAATGTAGAAAATAACATCAAATGAACCAGGTAATGAGCAGATTTTTGAGTTTGTGAAGATGACTCTTCTAAGCAAATGGAGTTTTTTCTGTCCAATATTAAGCTACTTTGTTAGTGAAGCATACTTATTAATTTAATGTATTTAAGTGATGTAAAAGATAAATGAAGTATAAAACAGGTTTTTTAGTATATAACATAAATAAGCCTTCTAGTCTATGTTTGTCTTTATCCGCCTTTCACTTGATTTATCATCTATTCACTGCTCACTGATATATTTAAATGCATTTAGTATGTTAGTTTCAAAGATTCCTGAAAGTAGTTTGTATTCTTTTATTCTTTGGTTAATTTTCTGATAAATTACTTTATTCATCAGAGACTAAACTATATTCATCATCTGTACCTTTGTGGAAAAACGCAAAGATAAATATTTCTGACACAAAGGAGCTTCAAAGGTAATTTGAGGGGAAAGATTTTCTACAGAGAGAATGATTGATATCTGGAACTCACTGCCAGAAGAGGTGATAAAATCAGAAACTGAAAGTTTATTTAAGAGGCATTGGCACAGGCACAAATAGGCATGGCAGATGGATAAGGCCATAGTGCAAGTAAAGGGATTATTTGTTGTATAGCAGCAAAAGGGATAATTTAGGTGTGGTAGGCCAAAGGGCCTGTGTTTTTGCTGTACAACTTTATAATTCTGTGCCTTCATGAGTTAAATTGGTGGATGAAGAAATATTTTCAACTGGCATCATGGGAAAGCTGATGGCAGCAAATGTGTATGACTTTGTATTTGTTGTGTTTTAAGTACATTTATAATGAGAATTTTGTGAGTGATTTATTGTCTGTCTGGAATCATCTGTAAATTTGTCTGCGGCAGTTTGGTAATCATTTGCGGTGCCTAATAGCTAGAGACGTTGATTACAAAGTGTACTCCAGCACTTTGTATCTTCTTTTGTAAACCAGCATCTGCAGTTCCTTCTTTCCACAATGATGTTGTTCATTTGGGAAAGGATGTTATTCATTTTGCCAGGAATGAGATGAGAATATTCACTTCAGATTAACCAAGCCTAAAATTAGTTTGGCTAATCCGAGTTTAAACTTCCCAAACTTTATGGAGATTTTCCATGTTATTGCTCATTGCGAATAGCATGATGATAATTTTCTCTGACTTGCTGTTGGTCTGGCTAAAATGGGAGTTTATTTTACCTTCTCTTTTAAGAAATTGATTTATTTTGCCGGTAAAACAAGTTAAGATCATCTCGGAAAGTTAACAATTTGTAGAGCCTTTTAAATAAGGAGTTTAGTTGCTACAGAGCCACTCAGTCCTGCTCGTTCCAATAAATAATGCAATATTTTTATTTTATCCCCACGTTTTAGGCATGTTGACTAAATTGCCCTATTTTTTTGTTATAAACCTGTTAAAATCCTTTACAAAGGCAACAATGCAATGCTGACAGTAAAGCAACACTGGTTGAAAGGAGTAATTTCTTCCAAGTTACTTTGTGGATATATTATTGTGAAATTTGAAGCTAATCTTCATAATATATTAGGATAAAGAAGTAGGATTGAATGGGTGGTTTAAGATTAGGAAATAGTGACATTGAAATAATGCAATGGACCTTAATGCCAGTAATTACATTTTGCCGAAGAGAACAATTCTGGGGTTCTTTCCTCATCAGACCTTGGCTTTCTGCAATACCCTAGTTTATATTCCACTTTTTGTTGGGAACACTTTCATTATTATCAGTGAAATCTTAACAGTGCTTCCCATCATTTGTATTGAAAGCTTTCAGACTGTAAATACAGACTGAAAACTGAAATGACTGCATTGTAGCATTTCTGATACAGTACATCAAGCACTGTACTTGCAAAGAATTGCTGTGACTGATATCATCTCCACAGGTTGGGATCATTTTACATAACGCATTGCTCCAGGAAAAATGCAATTTTAGTTGCATCCATTTGCTTTGCATGTTTCCGATCGTTCATTGGTTCCTGAGTTGCACCTGGTTACACGTATCGACTGCTCATTTGTTTCTTCCTAACAATCTTTGAGTTTTTGCCTAACCACTCTGCTCTCCCATCCCATTCCCAATGCTTTTTCCTCAGCAACAAACATTTTGATAGGGCACAATTGGCAGGATAAACAGCAGTGAGTGTTTTAAGATTTTCAAACTTTTTTTATTAAAAGACATGCAGATGGACCTTTTGTTTGCCAATAATTACATTTTGGTAAAGAGAAAAATGCTGGGAACACTCAGCAGGTGTAGCATGGAGTGAAGGAAATTAACAGTGCTCCCATATTTGTATTGCAAAGCTGAGTTTCAGACTGTGTGTATCAGACTGTGTCTGGTTTGGAATCTTTAACTGCATTTAAGGGCACAATTTGATACAGTACATCAAGCACCTAAGGTCACTTGCAAGAAGGGAATTCCTGTGACTGATAATCATCTCCACAGGTTGGGATCATTTTACATAACGCATTGCTCCAGGAAAAATGCAATTTTAGTTGCATCCATTTGCTTTGCATGTTTCGCGATCGCTTCATTGGTTCCTGAGCTGCTGCTCCCTGGTGACACGGAGAATCATTGCATAAATTGTTTCTTCCTAAGGGATCTTTGTGGTGGTTTTGCCTAACCACTCTGAAACTTAATCCTTATTCCCAATGGTCGGCGACTCAGCAACGCGGATTTGGATAGGGCTCAATTGGCAGGCCGCGGGCGGCAGTGAGTGTTCTCCGATTTTCAAACTCTACCCCTTAATTCGAGACAGTCCAAATTTTCGCTTTCTGTTTCCAACGTACCAGCTCCGGGAATGTCGGGAGTCGGCGGCGTCGCGCTGAGAAACTCAGCGGGTGCAGCAGCATCTATGGACCGAAGGAAATTTGCTTCAAGCTCCATAGATGCTGCTGCACCCACTGAGTTTCTCCAGTCGCTGGATTTTTTTGTGTATCATAATTGTCCGGTCTGGTTTGGTGCCGGTTTTAACTGCTTTTAAGGGCACAATTTAAATCCAAGGTGTTGTCAAGCAACCTTAAGGTCACATGCAAGAAGGGAAAAACACGCCATTAGTCAGTATAGGTTATTTCATGTGGGTCTTGTACCAGGCTGTCAAAACCAATTTGTGTTGTTCCAGTTCAGTTTTCAATTTAATGCAAACAAATTTGCGTGTCATTAAAAACTGCCAAAATAAAAATCCCAGTGGAAAAGAAATAGGAAGAGAGTTGTATAGCCTCTTTATATTTCATTGCTGATCAGTGTACAAGGATAAGCTAAAGCAGAGCTGTGTAGCAGCTTTCTTAGCTGAGAAGCCCTACCTAACAAGTCATCTCTTCCACAGTATTAATGCCCCATCCTTGGGAGTGAATTTTAAATGTCCACTCTTGTACCAGGCTGGTGACCCAATTTGTGAGTCCAGTTCAGTTTTCAATTTAATGCAAACAAATTTGCGTGTCATTAAAAACTGCCAAAATAAAAATCCCAGTGGAAAAGAAATAGGAAGAGAGTTGTATAGCCTCTTTATATTTCATTGCTGATCAGTGTACAAGGATAAGCTAAAGCAGAGCTGTGTAGCAGCTTTCTTAGCTGAGAAGCCCTACCTAACAAGCCATCTCTTCCACAGTATTAATTCCCCACCCTTGGGAGTGAATGTCCACTCCCAGTTACAGTCTGGGTGACCCGCGAGTAAAAAAATAAATAATTCTTGTGTTGCTTTATTTACTTTCTTTCATACATATTCTTTGAGGGCAAATTTTATTCAATATCGCAAATTTCTGGGTTGTGATTAGTTACTTCTGAAAGGGTGAATTTTTGAAACTCGAATGCCCATCATGGGGTTCACCTGTACCAGGAAACAATTACATTGTCATAATAGTTATCTTTTGGACATTAACATTCATTAATCTGTTTTATTGGCCTTGTTGCACTCTTCTAGTATAGACTAGAATGTCAGTCTAGATCAGGGGTCGGGAACTTACGGCCCCCGGACCGAAAGCGTAACCCAAAATCATCCGGCCTGCAGGCATTTTTTTTTTCGTAGTCATCCGGCCCGCAGACTTCCTTCATCTCCGGTACCTCCCGGACCTGAGGCGCCCAGGCGGGGTGACACAAGGACGCAAGAACGCCTGAGCTGGCGGCCGCAATTGTGGAGCGCCCGAGCAGTGCTGAGCGCCCGAGCGGGGCCGAGCGCCGAGCTCTGGCTGTACCACATTCTGTGCAAAACCACCGGCACATCCGCGCACCTGTGTCTGGGCTTCACTGTCGCGATCGGGGTTGTCAATAGGCCGGGGACGAGTGAGTGTGAGTAGTTGAGCCACCACCTTCAGGACAGAGCCAAGGCAATGGTCCGTAGGTACGCCATGTTCGTGAGCGCCCGTAACTAGGGACCAGTGTCCGGGTGGCCCCCTCGAAGAGGTGGGATATATGTGAACACTTGATTTGATGCCTGCCATCCGGGACGGGATCTATGTGTACACGTGATAGATGTGGCCTGCCATCCGCTCACAGACATGCCACCCGGCCCCTATGCAGAACAAGGTTCCCTGGTCAAGATCTTGATGAATGAAATCAGGCAGGAACTGGCAGCAAAAAATATTAAACTTATCCTACTGTGAATCAATGTGTAATTGTGGAGAGGTGCTGAGAAAACTGGGCGCTACTTGGAGTGACTAAACGCTTGGTAAAGCTTTCATTGGGTTTCATTGATTCTGCTGATGTGGAGGATGGAGGTTTAAAGGCGATAGTTCTAAGGGTTGCAATTTACATGGTTAAAGGCATGGCTAATGTTTGGGCGAGAGAAATTGTCTTAATTGTTCTTGGTTACCTTACAGCATGTGACTAGCTTTATACCAAAGTTATTCTGCTGCAAAGTAACCCTCTTATTAGTAAATAGTCCCATAGTCCACTCTCAATTGTTAGGTGGTTAGTTCTGAGTAAATACCTGTAAAATATGAAGAAACTAAAGATGAGTGAAGTTCCAAGCCTTACTTTTATGTCCATTGTTTTTTTTGTTTTCTTTGTTTTCAAGTGGCAATCTGGATTTCTATTTCCATGTTGTGGTGACACTTTACATGTTGTTCAACTTTCCAGTACCCAGTTTCATTTTGTAGATAATCGAACAGAATCACTTATTTGGGGAATAAAGTCAATAGAGTACTTTTTGGAATATGAAATGCCCATACTATTATGATAATAGTTACAGCTAATAATTGGGAATGTAACCATTGAGTTATCTATAGACCTAGAACTGGCATGAAATGTAATATGCTAATTTATCTTTTGAAATGCACTCTTTAAAAACATAATTCTACAGAAAAGGTTAAATCACGATATTTTATCTTTGACTACATTACTTTGGGAAAAGATAATGCATCTGAGTATTTTAAGGCACTTTCATGTGAAGAAATGTCATATACGATGTATTTAGTTTATTTATAACAAAAAACATGGTTTGCTGTCAGTGAGTTGCAAAGGCATTGATCTTTGTTTAGTTGTCAGAATTAAACTGTACTTATTATAGGCATTTAATCATCATCTGTAACAAAGTCATAGAATGATACAGTGTGGAAACAGGCCCTTCGGCCCAACTTGCCCGCACCGGCCAACATGTCCCAGTTATACTAGTCCCATCTACCTGCGTTTGGTCTTGATCCATACACCCATCATCCTTTGTGTGTAAATGTATCCCTAAGGAATAGGGACCCAGCTTACTTAACCTATCCCTATAGCTCCTGGCAACATCCTCGTAAATCTTCCTATCCTCTGAATGTGACCTGTCCAACTGACTGATGAAGGCCAATTTCTTAAACACCTGCTCTCCTTATCTGTTCTACAACACTCCCCAGAAGCCTACCATTGACAGTGTACGTCCTGCCCTTGTTAGACGTCCCAAATTGCAACACCTCACACATCTCACTATTAATTCCATCAACCCCCCTAGCCAATCGATCCCGATCCTGCTGCAATCTTCCACAACCATCTTCACTATCTGGAAAACCACCCACTTTTGTATCATCAGCTAACTTGCTAATCTTGCCCTGTATGTTCTCATCCAAATCATTGATGTAGATGACAAACAGTAACGGGCCCAGCCCCTTCCCCTTGCACACCCTAGGTCCTCATGTCCTCAATTCCCCTACAACTGGGCAAGTGACTCTGTGCAAGTACCTGATCTATGCCCTCTCATTTTTGTGTCTGTACCTCTAAAATTTAGCTTCTAGTTAAGTACTAACCCTTTGAGACTAACTTTTCATCTTACATTTTGGGGTCCCTAAGTAGAATAGGGACCCAGCATTTTTTTTTAACCTATGATGGAATTTTCCTGTAATTTCTTTCATCGTAAATAAAAATCATAATCTCTTTATTAGCCAAGTATGTTTTCAAGAATTTGATTTGACAACAAGACACACAATCATATTTCCTATAACATGTTGAACGAGATTCCGTGGATGGGACAAACTGAACACAATATCGGGGGGGATCTAAATCGGACCCCTGGTCAGGGCTGCTCGTACCTGCTGCGACTTCGGGAGCTACCCGAGCAGTCTCACCAACGTCCTATACAACTGCAACATGACCTCCCAACTTCGAGTTCCATTTTTTGACCCCATCCCCACCTCCCACGTAAAATAAACCAGAGAACATTAACATCCGGCAAGGTAAGAGGTTGAAAAAAAGTTTCCCCTGACCCCATCCCCACCTCCCACGTAAAATAAACCAGAGAACATTAACACAAACATTTTAAAACTAAAAATAACAAAAAAGACTAAAAGACAGACAGAGACTGTCGGCGAGGCTACCATTGCTGACGGTGCCACCCAGTAACATATCTGTCAACCACAGTGCATTTGAGTAAATTAAATCACATTCATTGAGAGAGACATCATGGCCTTTTGACCCACTGAGCCCACATTGACCATCTACAGTAATCCTACATTAATCCCATTTTCTATTCTCTCCATATTCATCAACTTCCCAGATTCTACCACTCACACATGAGGGGCAATTTACAGTGGCCAATTTACCTACTGCCCACACCTTTGGAATGAGCAGCCGAAGGAATCCAAAGGGCCTCAAGGAGAACATACAAACTCTGTCTGACAGCACTCGAGGTCTGTAGTGGAATTGATTTGGTTTTACATTTTGGAGACACCAGAGACTGCAGATGATGGAATCTATGAGCAAAGAACAAAGTGCTGGAAGCTCAGCATGTCAAGCAGCATCTGTGGAGAGAAATGGACAGACAATGTTTTGGGTCAGAACATTTCTTTAAACTGTTGGAGTTGGGGCAGAGATAGTTGGAAAGAGGTACAGGTGGGCTAAGCCTGGTAAGTGATAGGTGGATGTATGTGAAGGGGGTGATTGACAGATGGGTGGCTGTAGGGCCTATCTTAGCCCTGTAAACTTCCAGAGTATCAAAGATAATGGGGAATGCCTCACAAGGACATTTCTGGTTTTCCTGCATGGTGAGTAATGAGGTTTGCACTGAAGGTCAGAGAATGAAATGCTATTGTAGTTTTATTGAGACCTTATGGACTTGGCTGTCAGGCCTACCTGTCCATTGTTAAAGAGTTTGCTCAGCCTCAGTAGGCATTCTAATTGATTCAACATCACTCTATTCTGCTGGGACTATTAGTTACTTTGCCTTTGTCTCAACATTGAAATTGCCCTTTCTCTTTTTTTATTTCTTGATCCAATTTCCAAGTTTCTTAACATTATTCGGTTGTACATGTCATTGGCTTGCATTGAGCACTTTGTGTTTAAAAAGAAATGTTGAGAATAATTATAGAGTTTCATGGAATTTAACCCCTCAAACACAATTCAATATTACCATGGCTGATGTTTTAAATAAGGCACACACACACACACACACACACACACACACACACACTCACACCACACACACACACACACCCACACACACACACACACACACACACACACACACACACACACACACACCAGCCACGCCTATACAAATCCCAAGATAGACACAAAAAGCTGGAGTGGCTAAGCAGGACAGGCAGCATTACTGCAGAGAAGAAGCGTCTCGACCCGGAACCTTCACCCATTCCTTCTCTCCAGTGATGCTGCCTTTTACTGCCTCACCCACTGAGTTTCTCCAGCATTTTTGTCTGTCCTTGATTCATTTAACATGTAAACATTTTTCAGCGTCGGCTCTGGATATATTCAGTGGCAAAGTCTCTTGGGAAAACAGTTTCTGACTGAAGAAACATCTGCTGGGTGATAAAAGCTTTCTTCATCTGTCCTGAATGGCGAGCCCTTGTGATTCAGTATCGCAGCCATAGAACCATCCAACTCCACCTCAACCCTTCCACAAAGCTTGTATTTTATACATTTCAGCAAGTTCATCTCTCATTGTAAATTCCATAGACCCAGACTAATTAATCCGCCTTTGCAGGGCCAATCTGTCAAGCCACGAATTAGTCCTCTAAGAGTTTGTTGCACTCCCTCAGTTACACGTTAGGGAGATTAGACTTATCAACAACATGCCAGGCAAGATCTTACCAGGACTTTATAATTTGAATAGAGTGTCTGCTGTGGGACTCTGATGTTGGGCATGCGAATGACATGGCCATCCCAGTGTAACTGACTGAGTATAACTCAGCTTGGGTGCTGGGGATTTAGTCTGGTAAGGGCCTCTGTCATTGATTTGCATTTCCTTCCAGTGAATTGCAGAAGTTTGCACCCGATTCTGTACTTGCAGTGTACTGTTCAATGTGAAGTGATATAGTTGAGGTGCCAGGGGAGGACAAACTCAGAGGAAAGGAATTTTGCTGCTGGCAGTAGAATAGCAAGGCACAAAATACCTGTGGGATTGTTAGTGCCTCAAATTACAAATGAGGTCCGCAACGAAGATATAATTGTTCCTGGACTATTTTAATGCAGTGCCTTCAGAGATTTTTGCAAGCTAATGGGGCTGTCCCACTGTACGAGCTAATTCAAGAGTTCTCCCGAGTTTACCCTGATTCGAACTCGAAGAATTACGGTAATAGCCGCTCATGGGTACTTAAGATAAGATAAGATAAGATAAGATACATTTATTGTCATTTGGACCCCTTGAGGTGCAAACGAAATGCCGTTTCTGCAGCCATACATACAAACACATAGACCCAAGACACAACATGATTTACATAAACATCCATCACATCGCTGTGATGGAAGGCCAAAAAAACTTATCTCTCCACTGCACTCTCCCCCCCCCCCCCGATGTCAGAGTCAAAGTCAAAGCCCCCGGCTGGCGATGGCGATTGTCCCGCGGCCATTAAAGCCACGCCGGGTGGTGCGAGGTCGCACACCGGGTCTTGGTGTTAGAGCCCCCGGCGTGCGCTCGCAGAGTCCCGCGGCCATTCAAAGCCGCGCGGGGCAGTGGTGTCAGGCCCCGCTCCAGGAGCTCTTCAACCCCGCAACTCGGGCGGGGGAAGTCGCCGTTGCGAGAGCCCTGAAAAGCGGTCTCCCTCCAGGGAGCCGCGGGCTCCCGGTGCCGCCGTCCACCGACCTGTCGTTGGAGCCTCCGACTCTCCAGTCGGGCAGCAGCAGCAGCAGCAGCAGCAGCAGCGCTCCTCCACCGCTCCACCCGCTCTGGACTCGGCCAGCCCCGCGACGGCGACGGTGAGTTGTAGCACCAGAGTCCCCGGCTTCTTCCTGTTGTAGGCCGCTCCTCGTTGCGGCCCCAACGACAACGGAAACCCGACGAGAAAAGGTCGGGTCTCCAGTGCAGGGAGAGATTTAAAAAGTTTCCCCCCCCCCTCCCACCCCGCACACACACACCCCAACAAAAAATAACAAAAACTACATTAAAACACAGACAGAAAATAATAAAACGCGGACAGACTGCAGAGGCCGCTGCTGGCCAGAGCCGCGCCGCCCACTTGGGGCTCTCGTGGACATTTTTCAACATATTGAAAAATCTTCACAAGTCTTCACGAGCTTACCGCGTTTCCCGAGTACCTGCCGTTGGCGTTATGAGCTGCTAAGAGACGTCCTGAGCTCCGACGTACCCGCTACGTACATTCTACGTGCTTACCACGAGTTTGATTTTTTTTTTTAGCTCGTACAGTGGGACAGCCCGTTAAGAAACCAACTGAGTTGGTGGGGAGAATATGCAATTTGGTTAAGGCAATGGCTAAGAATTGAAGCTTTCGAACCTTTTTAGATCGGGCATTGCAGAGTCCATGTGCAGGCTGTTAGATGTGAGAATTCAAGCAGAACTGTTTGACGTTGAATCTGATGCTCGAGGGTGGATGCAAAGTGGCCACCAGTGTGGAAAGGACATTGATAAATGTGAACCAATTTTGCGAAGGACATGGCCTTAAGATGCAGCCAGGGAGCAAGACAATAGAGGAGGTAATGGTAGAGTGGTTGTCACCTTCATGCTTGATTGTCGTCGCTTGTACAAGAACTCACAGCAGGAAAACTGAAGGTTAATTGCCAAAGTTGAGAAAGTTTCAAGTCATGTGGTTGGAAAAAGGTTATGACTGTATTAAAATCCATCCACCCTCGCACTGATGTTTTAATTACCACTGGATAGGGCACGTTGTGTGTAAATGCAGACTCTCTCAAGAATGAAACTACTGGCAAGCACAGTCATCCCTATTTACCAAGCATGCCATGGGGCAGAGGTGAGGAGCAGTACCATTTGTGTTTGTAATTGGTAACGCAAAGAGATAGTGGTGCAGCTGCTAGAGCTCCTGCCTCAGCATCAGAGACCCAGGTTCGATGCTGACCTCGGGTGCTGTCTTTGTAGAGTTTGCACATTCTCCCTGTGACTCAGTGGGTTTCCTCCAGGTGCATAGCACATCCCAAAGATATGCGGATTTGTAAGTTAATTGGCCTGTGTAAATTGTCACTCGTGTAGGGAGTAGATGCGAAGGTGGGATAACATAGAACTAGTGTGAATAATGATAGAAACATAGAAACATAGAAATTAGGTGCAGGAGTAGGCCATTCGGCCCTTCGAGCCTGCACCGCCATTCAATATGATCATGGCTGATCATTCAACTCAGTATCCCGTACCTGCCTTCTCTCCATACCCCCTGATCCCCTTAGCCACAAGGGCCACATCTAACTCCCTCTTAAATATAGCCAATGAACTGGCCTCAACTACCCTCTGTGGCAGAGAGTTCCAGAGATTCACCACTCTCTGTGTGAAAAACGTTCTTCTCATCTCGGTTTTAAAGGATTTCCCCCTTATCCTTAAGCTGTGACCCCTTGTCCTGGAATGATGGTGGATGTGGGCTAATTGGACCAAGAGGCCTGCTTCCATGCTGCATTTCTAAACTCATTTAATTGGACAAAATAAAATGGAATCTAGTCCACATGTGCAGAGGGAGATACCCGCAATACATTAGTAGCTCCTTATCAGATGAAAATGTCATGATATCAGCATGGGCACTGATATTGCCACCAGCTAGTTGTTTGCTGAGCAGAATGTGTACCGAGAATATCTGAAACGCATCTCAATGCTGTAGAGTAAACTGACTTTACAGGGGAAGTAGATAGTTGGGTGGCTTTTGGAGCCACCATGGTCCAGTTACCTCTCATAGTGAAAGACCAGAATCATATACAGGTTGACCACCGATACACCAGCACTGATACACCGATACACCTCGCTTTCAGAGCTTTTCAGCATTATCTGTTTTTCTGGACCAACAAAGGTCATGTGATAATGAAACGGCTTTGCACCCCTGTTCCACTAATGACACACTTCATGTTTCTAAAGCACCACGAAAAACTGACATTTTTAACTAAAATAAATATAAAATGCAAATTGAATGACCTGCCGACCCATCCCTGGCTCTCATCATTTCCCCGGCCTTTTAGAGTCCTGGCCTCTGACCCCACTCTCAACTAGTAGAGTACACCAGCAAGCCCTTCTTCACTCACCGGACATTTCAGTGACACGGCTGTCGTGGCGGCTCTTGTCGTAGCTCCTGGAAACTGCACTTTCTTCATATTATCGCCGCCCCCTCCTCTACCACCCCTCCCACCCACTACAGGCTCTAAACGGCCGCGGGGATGGTGCAAGCCAGGGATGTGTTGGCAGGTCCGTCCATTATATCCGACATCTGTTATAAGGGGGTTGTTAAAACGAGGATTTACTGTATTGTCATTTCAAAACAGTTAAGAGTGAAGGCAGAGAGCATTGTTGATTATTTCACGACGGAAGGACACGACCGGAAAGAGCGCTTTCAACTCGCAATGCCATCTGTGGCCGCTCAGAGAATTTCAGATGAGCTCCCGTAATTTTGTCCGGGTTATAGGGATGAGCGGATCATCAGTTGCCAGAAATTCTGTGTTCAAGCTGTAGCTGAAATCATGGATGTTGACTGTTCCTTTCAGTCACTTGTGCATTTCAAAGATTCAAGGCTGTGATGAAATTCTACAGCAGCTCAAGCTGGTGAGTGCACTGACCCCACTCAAGAAGACTACCGATCAGTTGAGCTCCAGAGATGACAAGAAATCTAGAGTGCAAAGATGAGGACGAACAAAAACTAATGGCTCCAGCTCCAGCATGGTATTCATGGAGAATGAGAAATTGGTAACGATTGTTTTGTTAATTGTGAAATGAAGCATGAAGTAAACAAATGTGGCATTTTCTGAAGAGAACTCAGTTCATTCAGGCCAAGGTTCACCTGGCGGCAAGAAGGTCATAAGGGGAAGGGAAAGGTTGCTATGGAATTGCATGACAGTCCAAGAATAGTGATACTGACATTTGTGAAGTTACACAGTGAGTAGGGAACATTATTGCATCATAAATCTTCATTGATAAAGAAGAATAATGTGTTTTCAAAACTGATAGATGTGTAACATCCTTCAACAAGAGCTGAACACATGTTTCACTTCATTGTGGAGTAACAACTAAAGCAAGGAGAGAGTAATCTTAATATTTCTGAACATTGTGTAAATTTTCAGTCCTCAGCAGTGATTACTTTGGAAGTGGACTCCGTGATTTGATTAGTTGATGCAAGCAACTGATTCCCTGGTGATTCTGGACATTGGCCATGCCTTTACTGGAATTTGCTGGGATGATGTACAGTAAATAGCTCGCCACAGGTCCAAACCACAAGTCCAATAGTACGATCCTGGTGAAAGATGTTGGAGATGGGTGTGACGATTCCAGCAAATATGCAATCGTAGAACTGCAAAATGTCCTGAAGCAGCTTAGCCAATGGCTAGAGCGAGGATTTAATTGATATGTGTAGGCATCGTGAAGTCTCTGTGCAACCTACGCATGATGGTACAACAAGTGATTGTTTGCAAAAACGCAACAAGTGAGATTGAGAACCCTGACGGCTGAGTTGCACGCACTGGAAACCATCCAGAGAAAAGATCAAAGATAAGAACTTTACCTCAAAGAGATTATCGGAGAAAAGGAAGTACGGTGTCTACGGTGAATAGAAGTGAGAGTTACAATGTGAAATGCATTTTTGTTTTGTAACATAATAAAACATTGCACAGTGGAAATTACTATTATTGGATTTGTGAGACTTGGGAATATTTTGAAAAAATGCATAATTCTAATTACTGGTGTAGTTAATGAGATATTGTTCTGTTAACATCTGGGAGTTGCAGTTGATGCTGAGGAATATATGTTTAGTTTAGTTTAAAAGTACAGCGTGGAAACTGGCCTATTGGCCAACTGAGACTATGCCGATCACCCATACACTAGAAGCATAGAAAACATAGAAAAATAGGAGCAAGAATGGGCCCATGATCAAAATGATCATGGCTGATCATCTAAAATCAGTACCCCTTACCTGTTTTATCCCCATATCTGATTCCCTTAGTCCGAAGAGCTAAATCTAACTCTCTTGAAAACATCCAATGAATTGGCCTTCACTGCCTTCTGTGGTAGAGAATTCCAAAGACTCACAACTCTGTGTGAAAAGGTTTTTCCTCATCTCAGTCGTAAATGGCCTACTCCAAATTCTTAAATTGTGACCCCTGGTTCTGGACTCCCCCAAAATCGGGAACATTTTCCTGCGTCTTGCCTGTCCAGTCCTTTAAGAATTTGATATGTTTCTATAAGAACTCCTCTCATCCTTATAAATTCCAGTGAATACAAGCCCAGTCGACCCATACTTTCATCATATTTCAGTCCTGTCATCCCGGCAATTAACCTGCTGAACCTACGCTGGACTCCATCAATAGCAATAGTGTACTTCCTCAAATCAGGAGACCAAACTTGCACACTATACTCCAGATGCTGTCTCACCAGGGCCTCAACTGCAGTAGGAATTCCTTGCTCCTACACTCAAATCCTCTGACAATGAAGGCCAACATGCCATTAGCTTTCTTCAGTGCCTGCTGTACCCGCATGCTTACTTTCAGTGACTGATGTATAAGCACACCCAGTTCTTGTTGCACCTCCCCTTTTCCTAATCTGACACCATTCGGGTAGTCTGCCTTCCTGTTTTCGCCACCAAAGTGGATAACCTCACATTTATCCACATTATACTGCATCTGCCATGCATCTGCCCACTCACCCAACCTATCCAAGTTACACTGCAGCCTCATAGCATCCAGCTCACACTGCCACCCAGCTTTGTGTCATCCGCAAAATTGTCACATTTAAATTTCTCGTCTACATTGTTAATCTATATTACTAAAAGTCTGATCTTGATCGCTTTTGGCTCGCTGTGGTACGATTTCCGAGAAAACGCCGCCACCTACGGCCGTCATTTTTGGCCACCTCGCTCAGAGCCCCCCCTTCACCTTCCGGGTTCGGAGGATTTTTCCCATCGATTAAAAATCAGAGAGATATTAATGTTTTTTTTTAAATCCCCATTCTCTCTGCTGGTGGCAGGGGGGAGGGACTATAAAACCCGGAAGTGTAGTCCCTCACTCAGTCTCTGCCAGACCCAGGAAGCGAGAGGGTCACGGCTCTCTGGGCTGCGAATAACACTGAACGCACGTCTACTCCAGGGTGAGTCCCCTCGATGCGGCTGTAAGGTGGCTGCTGCCCAATTGTTTGCCTTGCCTTTTTAACAAGTTTGTGTTCACAAAATGAATTTTGGTTGTCTGGTGGCTGCGGCCCAATTGTTTGCCTCGCCTTTTAAAAATGTTTGTGTTCACAAAATGAATTTTCGTCGTCGGGTGGCTGCTGCCGGATTGTTTGCCTTGGCTTGGCTTCTAAAATCGTTGCAACAGTTGGCTGCTAGCCCAATAATCCATTCGGCCCACAATGTCTATACTAGCCCTCTGGAAACCAGTACCTTCGGCCCACAACACCCATACTAGCGCAACAGAAAGCCCCTCCCCCCCCACTAGCGAGAAATATTGGAATTGGTGGAGAGGTGGAATATTGCGTTGGTGACCAGCCCTCCCGTGTGATGCTGGGACCCAACGGGTCCCACTTAGTATCTTCTATAGTACGTGTCGGGGAACCAATATAAATGTTCTACATGAATACATTAATCAATTTTCAAACCACTTACGTCAAGTGGCTCTCTCTTGCATGCTATTCTAATGGTGAGGAGTCTTTGTTTACATAGCTGTACCTTGTTATTTGGAGACCTTGTTATTTGACAGCCTATGAGCTTTAATGGAAGTTATTCATTATCTGATATCAATTCCTTTTTGGTATTTATGCATTTTCATGTTTATTAATGTGTGTTCATTCTTTTGAAATATTCTATATAGATCTGTAGATGCTGGTTTATACAAATCATGACACAATGTACTGGAGTAACTCAGCGAGTCAGGCAGCATCTTTAGAGAACATGGATAGGTAACATTTTTGGTCAAGATCCTTCTGCAGACTGATTTTTGTTTTTTGGTGGGGGGGGGGGGCAAACCTGGAAGAGAGGTGGAGGCAAGACATCTGTCTGATGAAGCGTCTTGACTCAAAACGTTACCTATTCCTTTTCTCCCGAGACGCTGCCTGACTCGCTGAGTCACTTCAGCATTTTGTGTCTATCTTTGGTGGCAAGACAAAACCTGGCAGGTGATAGGTGGGTGCAGGGAGGGGGAGGGGGGAATTTTAATAGGTTGGACAAAGGCCTGAGATGAAAAGACAAAGAGTGTGAGATAAGGATGGGAGAGGTATGGACTGTGAAGCCAGAAGAAGGAATATAGATGGAAGAGGACAGGAGGAAGGGAAGAAGAGAAATGGATGTGAATCCAAGTGGGGCACATGAAGAGAGGGGAGTGGAAAGAATTGATAAATAAAGGAATAAATAAATGACAGGTACATAAAGAAATAGATAAATAGAAAAGGAGGGGTTGTTTGCAGGTAGTCACCTAAAATTAGAGAATTCAACATTCATACCATTAGGATTTAAGATACCCAAGTGGATTATAAGGTGCTGTTCCTCCAGTTAGTATTTGGCCACACTTGGCAATGGAGGAAGGGTAGGACGACAGAAATGTCAGTATGGGAATGGGAAGGGAATTAAAATGGTTAGCAACCAGGAGATATCTTGGCCTTCCAATTAAAAAAATCTATTTTGTTCTATCATGCCTCTGCCCTTATTTATTTATTTACTATTTATTTCCCTCCTTCCTCTCTTCCCTGTGCGCCACCTAGATTTGGAGCCATTTCTCCCCTTTCATGTCACTCGTCCATGTTCTCCAAAGGTGCTGGCTGAACCGCTGAGCTACTCCAGCACTTTGTGCTCATTATTTATTTGTGTATTAGGTATGAGAGGTACTTGAAAGTTTTGTTTCATGTGGGAAGTTTGTAAAGGGCCTGTCCCACTGGCGATTTTATTTTTCGGCAACTGCCGGGTTTATTGACTAACTTATCAGGTCACCGAAAAATCTGCGGCATGATAACGTATGACGTGGTGTTTTTTCAAGTGTCGCCGCTGGATTTTGAAATGTGGTTTTTTGTCGCAGCTGGATTTTGAAATGTTCAAAATCTTTTGGGCAACTCCCTGACTATGACGTACCGTTTGCAGGTCATTGGCTGAAAAAAATGTCGCCAGTGTGTGGGAGTGGGCGGGGAACCCTATCCCTTATGCAAACTCGATGGTCCGAAGGGCCTTTTCCGAGCTGTAGCTCTGAAAAAAAAACTCAAGTCTGCATCATGACGTGCGTTTTTGTAAACTGTGGAGATACACTGCCCCCAGGTGGCTAATTGAACAATTTAAATGTATGATTAAATATAAATAATCTGCAGCGTGTGATTGTGTGAACAGTCACTGCATAAACTTCTTTTAATGGGAGGATAGTTGAAGAAATAAAGGTAAAAACTGAAAGTAATCTTCAATGTGAGGTTTAAGAAGGAAAAATCGAAGGTAGACAAAAATGCTGGTGAAACTCAGCAGGTGAGGCAGCATCTATGGAGCGAAGGAATAGGTGAGGTTTCAGGTCATGACCCTTCATCAGACTGATGTTACCTCGCCCCTTGGCTCCATCCAATCCTAATGTGTCTTTCCAGATGCGGCAGAGGTTCACCTGCACCTCCCCCAACCTCATCTATTGCATCTGCTGCTCTGGGTGTCAGCTGCTCTACATCGGTGAGACCAAGCGCAGGCTTGGCGATCGCTTCGCCCAACACCTCCGCTCAGTTCGCAATAACCAACCTGATCTCCCAGTGGCTCAGCACTTAAACTCCTCCATCCAGTCCGAATCCGACTTTCTGTCCTGGCCCTCCCGCATGGCCAGAGTGCGGCCCACCGTAAATTGGAGGAGCAGCGCCTCATAGTGTGGTTGGACAGTGTACACCCCAGCGGTATGAACCGACTTCTCTGTTTCAGAGCAACTCCTTGCTTTCTGAACTAAACTAAACTACCCAGCTCTGCACAGCCCACGTCTGCGTTTTTGTAAACTGTGGAGATACACGTCCCCCATCCCCGCATCAATCTGAAGCAGGGTCTCGACCTGGAAACATCAACTATTTCTTCAATGTGAGGTTGATCTGTGTAGTCTTTTTTAAAGTATGTATTGCATTCTTATCGAGTTCTTTGAGCAACATTCACATGCTTCATGATGGATAGTATATAAAATTCAATTGTGTAGCAACATGATGAATTTGAAGTGCAAATTGAACTTGAAACGTTAACAGCGCTTTCAAGTCTATTGTCAGAATCTTCCATGTTCATAATGCGCTAACGTACAGAGGTTGTAGAAATATAAGAAGTAATCGGCATCAGTGATGTCAAAGTGGAGATGGTCAAAAGCTTCAGGTTCCTAAGCATAAAAATCACCAACAATCTGTCCTGGACCAACCACATTGAAGCTACGGCCAAGAAAGTACACCATTACCTCTACTTGCTGTCCAGGGTCTGACCTCCCCAGAGGAGCATGGGTGAAGCTCAACAGACTTGGTACCTTAGTTGGGCGTTTCAATGCCAGCATGTTGAGATGGGGGCTCCGCCAGAGCCCAGCCTGTGAATGTGGAGCAGAACAACAGACAGCCAACCATGTCATCTCTGGGTGCCCACTCTACCACCCACCAAATGGAGCTACCTGGCAGACATTGACGCTGAGACAACAACCTGGCTGCTCAACACCCAGCCTGAGATCTAACTATTCCTTTGGTTTATGTTTCATTTGCAAGAAGAAGAAGACTTCCTCAGAAGACGAGGGAAGTTCAGCATGTCTCCAATGAGCCTGGCCAACTTCTACAGATGAAAGATAGAAAGCATCCTGGCATAATGCATTACAGCTTGGTTATCCAACAACTTTTCCAAGACCGCAAGAAATTGCAGAGTATGGATATAGCCCAGTCACATGCGTGTGAAGTGTTTCACTGTATCTCGGTGTATATTACAATAATAAACCAATGGCAACGTTGTCACTTAACGGGCAATGTATGTATATTATCACGTGTGTATCATTGTATAAGCAGGCATTTTGTCTGAAGCAATCACAAGTGGAGAAATCAACCTTTAACAGGAGGAAGAACTGGCGGAACAGATGATCACAGGCAGGCTATTCCTAAACATTTGACTTTGAGATACATAATGGAATGTTCAATGTGTAACCAAAAGATTGGTTGATTGAATTGAATTGAATTTCCTTTATTGTCATTCAGACCTTACGGTCTGAACGAGATTTTGTGCCTGCAGTCATACATACAATGATACAATAATAACAACAATAAACACAAATTAACTTCCACCACAGTGAGTCCTCCAAACACCTCCTCACTGTGGTGGAGGCAAAAATCTTAGGGTTGTAGTCTCTCCCTCTGCGCTGAGGCAATTCCCCACCGGGCGATGGTATGAACAGTCCCGCAGCTCACTGAACCCCGCGAACGGGCCGGTACAAATTACTGCGGCCCTTGCTGTCGAAAGGTCTGCACCTCCCCCAGAGGAGCAGCCGCCGGCCCGAAGCTGAACCCAGACTCTGGCACCGCCTTAGAACGTCGGGCCACCGAGCACCAATCCCAGCCCCCGGACCAGATGGGGGCTCCGCCAGAGCCCAGTTCCACCCTCAGGCTGGGCAGAACAACCGACAGGAGTGCCATTCATCCCTCGGGCTGTGCCCACTCCAGCGGGAGTGCCGTTCCCCCTTGGGCTGGGCCACTCCGACATTGAGTGCCGTTCCAACAACCCTCTGGCTGGGCCACTCCAGCGGGAGTGCCGTTCCTCCACCCTCGGGCTGGGCCACTCCAGCGGGAGTGCCGTTCCTCCCTCGGGCTGGGCCACTCCCCCGGGAGTGCCATTTTCCCTCGGGCTGGGCCACTCCAGCGGGAGTGCCAACTTCTCCCTCAGGCTGGGCCACTCCGACGGGAGTACCGTTCCACCCTCGGGCTAGCATTATGCCGTTTACGGCTTGGGCCACTCCAGCCAACGTTCCTTGTCCAAGACCGCAAGCCACATTGCAGAGTATGGCCACTATAGCCCAGTCACCATGCGCTCTGAAGTTTCACTGTTATCCCGGTGGGTATATTACGAGCCCAGGACAAGTCCTGTCAATGGCAACGAGGTCACTTCCGCTAGGCCTCAATGTAGACGGATATTATCACAAAAAGGTGTATTATCATTGTAGCAGCCCCCATTTCACAATCCCCCCAGCCCAGGCCACCCCCACATAAACACAGCCTAAAAAGGAAAAACATAACTAGACAAAACAGAAAATCACAATACAAAAAAGTCCTAAACATTTGACTTTGAGATACATAATGGAATGTTCAATGTGTAACCAAAAGATTGGTTGATGAGGTGCTTTTTAAGAAGCATCCAACAGGAACAAAGGAAAGGGAGATTTTAGGGAAGGAATTCCAGAGACTAGGATCTTGCCAGTTAAAAATGTGGTTGCAATGATGGTGTGATGAGAATCAATGGTATGCAAGAGATAGAACAGACTAGACGACGTGGGACCCGTTGGGTCCCATGTTCACACGGGAGGGCTGGTCCCCCAACGCAATATTCCACCTCTCCACTAATTCCATTATTGGTGGCCAGTGGGGGAGCTTTCTGGAGCGCTGGTATGGGTTCTTGGGGTGGCAGCTCAGTCCCCCAAGCCTGATCTGCTGGCAGCTCACTCACGGCTGGTGGGCTGGCAGTTGACTCATGACTATTCCTTGAAATTCCATTTCAATGAGGGTGCAAGGTCACCAAATTCAAGTGCAGTTTCCAACCACTTCAAGCAGGGTGCAAGGCCACCGAATTCAAGTGCGGTTTCATACCACTTCAAGCTGAATCCATGGCCACCAAATTCAAGTGCAGTTTCATACCACTTTCAGCAGGGTGCAAGGCCACCAAATTCAAGTGCAGTTTCATACCACTTCAAGCAGGGTGCAAGGCTGCCAAATTAAAGTGCAGTTTCATTCCACTTCAAGCAGGGTCCAAGGCCACCAAATTCAAATGCAGCTTCATACCATTTAATGCAGGATGAAACCACCATAAAACCACACAAAACACCAAACTCACAGTTCAGTAGACATTCAGTCTGTTCAGTTGATTCACAGCACAGACAGTCATGACCTCTCCCTCTCCCATCATGCAGAGACTGAGCCACACCCACACTTCTGGGTTTTATAACCCCTCCCCCTCCCACCAGAAAAGGTGTGGCTTTCAGGGCGTGATTGACAGGAGAGAGATTTTCAACATTTTCTGTTGAAACACTTTTATTTTTAATTGATGGGAAGAAATCACTGCACCTGCTCAGCGGAGGGGTGTCTGAGTAAGATGGCCAAAAATCACAGCCGTAAGTGGTAGCGTTTTATCTTAAATCAATATACAGTGCAAACAGGAAGTGCATTTGCAGTAGTGCCTTTTAACTTCAAGCCAAAGCACCCAAGCCACCATTTGCAGTAAGTAGTGCCATTCAACCCCAAGCCAAAGCACCCAAGCCACCATTTGCAGTAAGTAGTGCCTTTCAACCAAGCAAAGCACCCAAACCACCATTGGCAGCAAGTAGTGACTTTCAACTTCAAGCCAAAGCACCCAAGCCACCATTTGCAGTAAGTAATGCCTTTCAACTTCAAGCCAAAGCACCCAAGCCACCATTTGCAGTAAGTAGTGCCTTTCAACTTCATGCCACCATTTGCAGTAAGTAGTGCCTTTCAACTTCATGCCACCATTTGCACTAAGTGGTGCCTTTCAACTTCAAGCCAAATCACCCAGCCATCATTTGCAGTAAGTAGTGCCTTTCAACTTCAAGCCAAATCACCCAAGCCATCATTTGCAGTTAGTGCCTTTCAACTTCAAGCAAAGCACCCAAGCCACCATTTGCAGTAAGTAGTCATTCAACTTCAAGCAAAGCACCCAAGCCACCATTTGCAGTAAGTAGTACCTTTCAATGAAAGCACCCAAGCCACCATTTGCAGCAAGTAGTGCCTTTCAACTTCATGCCATCATTTGCAGTAAGTAATGCCTTTCAACTTCAAGCCAAAGCTCCCAAGCCACCATTTGCAGTAAGTAGTGCCTTTCAACTTTAAACCAAAGCTTCCAAACTACCATTAGCAGTAAGCAGTGCCTTTTTACTTCAAACAAACCATATTTTCATTTTCAAACCACATTAAGGGTACTCACAGTGTTTAAGAAGGAACTGCAGATGCTGGAGAATCGAAGGTTACACAAAAAAGCTGGAGAAACTCGGCGGGTGAAGAAGGATTTCGGCCCGAAACGTTGCCTATTTCCTTCGCTCCATAGATGCTGCTGCACCCGCTGAGTTTCTCCAGCTTTTTTGTGTAACCTTAAGGGTACTCACAGTTGTGTAGACATGTGTTCAGTGTTATTCAGAGCTCAGTGAGACGTGACCCTTGGCTTCATCCATCTTGCAGAGACTGAATGAGGCACACCACTTCCTGGTTTTATAGTCCCTCCCCCTCTCTCCAGCAGGGGCAGCAGAGAGAATGGTGAATTTTTTAAAAACATTAATATCTCTCTGATTTGTCATCGGTGGGAAAACCTCTCCGCACCCGTAAGTTGGAGGGGGGGCTCTGAGCGAGGTGGCCAAAAATGACGGCCGTAGGTGGCGGCGTCCTGTCGGAAATCGCAACACAGTGGCCCAAAAGCGGTCAAGATCAGAGATTTAGTAAGATAGACGTGGAGATATCCTGCAGTAAGTTGTGGTGGACAGTTCTAATTGATGATTGGGAGAAGGGAGTAGTTGAAAGAACAAATATGGTAAATTATTTTCTGATAAGCCCAGACAATCAAAGTTAGACCTTGAATTTCCTGCAGCATTACTTTGTAAGAGGCAATTCCTGGCCTGCTACACTCATGCTTGAAAAAACGACTCTGAGTGGCTGTTGATCCTGAAGATTGCTGCCTGGTCTGGAGGATGTACGGTCTCTCAGGGGGGGGGAGGGGGGGTTCTCTATCTGGATCTGCATGACAAAGTTGGGACTCCTGGTCCTCTCTAATCTATTTATTTGGAACACAGTCTATTTGCTGTGCTGACAAACCTTTAACAACAACATTTTTCACAACAATTGTCTTTTGAAGTTATCTGGCTCACTGTTCGGTCTAGCTCTTATTTAATGACATATCTCTGTGCCTTAGAATGTATGCACCACAATGCCGAGATATGCTTCTAAACTAAAGATCGTCTGACAAGTCAGGATTAAAATCCCGCCACAGATCAAGATATGTTGAAAATCCTTGAGCTTCATCTGTTGTGTTAACATTTGCACAGATCTTATGACAATCTGAAAATGAGCAGTTTACCCCTCTAACCTTTACATCCAGAACATCAACAAAAAAGTGAAGCAAGTGCTCCTGTAGCAAGTTAGTTGGGAAGAATTCCAGGATCTTGATTCAGTGACAGTGATAAATGACCAACGTGGGGAATTGCATGACTTGGCTAATCATAATAGTTTTTAAAAAAAAGACAATTATTTTGGATATCTAAAAGTTTCTCAGCAGTGATCTATCTGTATGTCAGATTCTCAGTTAAGCATGAAAGCTCAAGGGAGATGAGGCAGTTTTTCAGGATGGGCTGTAAATTAGGGTAGATACAAAATGCTGGAGTAACTCAGCGGGTGAGGCAGCATCTCTGGAGAGAAGGAATGGGCGACGTTTCGGGTCAAGACCCTTCAGACGTTGCCCGTTCCTTCTCTCCAGAGATGTTGCTTCACCCGCTGAGTTACTTCAGCATTTTGTGTCTACCTTCTATTTAAACAAGCATCTGCAGTTCTTTCTTACACACTGTAAATGATGTGTGTAAAACCCTACTTTTCCAGTGGCATGGATTGCTTAATATTGCCCTGCATGTGACCCTCCAGGGGGTTCACCTGTGCGTGGTCACTTTAACATGCATCTATGGTACATAAACATAGAAAATAGGTGCAGGAGGAGGCCAATCGGCCCTTTGAGCTAGCACCGCTTTTCATTGTGATTGTGGCTGATCATCCCTAATCAATAACCCGTGCCTGCCTTCTCCCCCTAGACCTTGATTCCACTAGCCCCTACAGCTCTATCTAACTCTCTCTTAAATCCATCCAGTGATTTGGCCTCCACTGCCCTCTGTGGCAGGGAATTCCACAAATTCACAACTCGCTGGGTGAAAACGTTGCTGGATGAAAATGGGTGTTGTGATGAAATGTTTAGTCTTTAAAAAATAATTAGTTTGTGGCAACAATTTTAACAATGTGGATCTTGTACAACCACAGAAAATTATTCCAGACTTGTGTCTCGACCAAGAATGACTTCAGCTCTCATTCATATTCTTTCAGTTTATCCAATATTAAAGGCAGCACTTTTAATTTCCGAGTTCAGCCAAGTATGCATGCGAATGCAGAAAGGTTTTAAATATTCCAACTTGCTGGCATCCAAGTTGCTCATTTCCAAATGCAAATCAGTCATTTATAAACCAGTCATTTTAATTTTTTTCACACGAGGGAAGCCTGAATTCCTGAGCTATGGCAATAACCGCAGGTAAATGTGCAAGAGAACGATCATATTCATGGTGTAAAGGATCTGTTACACTATTTATGGGCCAAGCAAAGCCGGAATATTTCTCTCAGGACCCATCAAGCTGATATTCGCGTGGCATCCCTTCATCAATGCCTGATTTATCGACGTCTATCCTCCAAACAAGTCGATGTGTGAATGGCAGACAAAAAACAATCAAAAATTTTAAACGTGTTTGGTTAATTTTACCAGGTCACTTTAGGAAAACTGTGGTTCCAGGTTTCCTGCCCAAATTTCCTACTCCCACCATCCTGGTTACTTCCTGTTCTCAAGTAAATATCAGAAGCTAAGTTAAACACATCAATGTTTAAACATGCTAGTGTTTAAATTTGTATGGATTATGCATGATGATGTACCTTTTGCAGCAAAATGCTCGTTACAGTTCAGTTCTGCATGTCTACTGTTGGCACTTGACAGTTTTACAATGGTTTGCTTTTTAAAATTAGCTAACAGAATATTAAATCAGGTCGTATATGAAATTTCCTCTTGGTTTCTCATTCTGTTTTATTAGCTCAATAAGCCATGACTTAATAAAGAACCCATTGCAAGTTCTCAGTACAGGACATGAACTATTTTATTTATGCGTGGGAGAAAAATAAATCATGTTTGTGAAAATTATTTTATGACAGTAATAGCTGTGCACATTCTGCCAGTCCATTAAATTGGCACAATTTAAAATCAAACTTTTAAATTAGAACTTAATTTAGATCAGAATTTAAAGTATTCCTCCTAAATGGGTAAGAAGGAACTGCAGATGCTGGAAAATCAAAGGTAGACAAAAATGTTGGAGAAACTCAGCGGGTGAGGCAGAATCTGTGGAGCGAAAGAAATAGGCAACGTTTCGGGTCGAAACCCTTCTTCAGACTGATGCGAGGGTGGGGAGGGGGGGGGGGAGAAAGGAAGAGGAGGAGCCAGTGGGCTGAGGGAGAGCTGAGAAGGGGAGAAGAAAGTACTTGAAATTAGAGAAGTCAATGTTCATACCGCTGGGGTGCAAACTGCCCAAGCGAAATATGAGGTGCTGCTCCTTCAATTTACAGTGGTCCTCTGGCCATGGAGGAGGCCCAGGCCAGGAAGGTCAGATTCGGAGTTGGAGGGGGTGTTGAAGTGCCGAGCGGAAGTGTTGGGCGAAGCCCTCGCCAAGCCTACGCTCGGTCTCACCGATGTAGATCAGCTGACACCTAGAGCAGTGGATGCAAGAGATGAGGTTGGAGGAGGTGCAGGTGAACCTCTGCCGCACCTGAAAACACTGCTTGGGTCCTTGAATGGAGTCAAGGGGGAGATAAAGCGACATGTAGAGCCAGGATTTTGCCATGAATGCCTTTTCATGCCTTTTTTGATGATTTCACCAGGATAATGCCTTTTTCGCGATCGAGTGCCTAAATCAGCCTTTTTTTGCCGTTTTGCTCAAAATGGCATGCTATTTTCCCTAGTTGTACCGTGATTTCTTGGATCTTGGAAACTTTTTTGCCATACAGACCCTTCGGTCTGAATGAAATTTTGTTGCCTCGCAGTCATACATATAATAAAATAACAAAATACACAATAAACACAAATTTAACATCCACCACAGTGAGTTCACCAGACACCTCCTCACTGTGATGGGAGGCAAAAATCTTAAGTCTTTGTCTCTTCCCTCCTTGTTCTCCCTCTGCCCTGAGGCGATCCAGGCCTCCAATGTTGTCGAAGTGGAGGTCGAAGCTGCCGCCCTCCAGTCCAGCGGAAGAAGCTGTTGCCGCGGGAGCTTCAGAAAAACAGGTCACCAACCCGTGACCTGCGACCTCCCGACGATGTCGTCTACTGGGCCCGCGGCCGAACCTCCGAAGTCGGGTCGCTGCCGCCGTCAATTTAAATGACGTTTTCTTAGTTAACACTTTAATATTAATGTTATTATTAACGTGCTAACATAGTATAACTTACAAGAAAATTTCCACCACCGGGGCGAAACCGGGGACGCCACCATCGGTCATTCATTAGTTCGTGCCGCTGCCCGCTGGTTCTGCCTTCTCCAAGGTCTATTTAAGAAAGAACTGCAGATGCTGGAAAAATTGTAGGTAAACAAAAAATGCTGGAGAAACTCAGCAGGTGAGGCAACATCTATGGAGAGAAGGAATAGGCGACGTGTCTGGTTGAGACCCTTCTTCAGACTGATGTGGGGGGGAGTTGGGAAAAAGAAAGGAAGAGGCAGAGACAGTTGGACTAGAAGGAGAGCTGGAAAGGGTGAGGGGGTGGAGGGAGAAAACAAGGGCTATCTAAAATTAGAGGTCAATGTTGATATCGCTGGGGTGTAAACTACACAAGCGAAATACCCAAGCTTGTCTCCTCACTACATTTTCTGCTGGCTCCAGTCGCAATTCTGAGTTTTCGAGTGGTCTGTGCAAGGCATTCATTAATGCTGGAATTCCATTTGGAAATTGTAAAACTAATATCTCAGTTTTTTTCGAGAAATACACAGAGGAACATATACCAAGCGAGTCATAATTACGGAAAAATTATGTTGACATCAACTTCAACATTGTTGTGCAGAAAATTAGTTGAAGTTGCATGCAACATAATATGGATCTCAATAGACGAAACAACCGATGTTGTGAGGAGATATGTTGCCAATGTGGTCATCGGTACACTGGAGGCAGGTCAACCATCAAAGGAGTATTTGTTGACATTGGAAGTATTGGAGAAGTCAAACAGCTCAACTATTACTCAGTTGTTTACATCTTCACTTGCTGATCTTTGGCCAGAAGATATAAAACACGAGAATGTTCTTCTGTTTGTGACTGATGCAGCTCCGTACATTAAAAAAGCTGCTTGTGCCCTTAAAATGTTATTCCCCCAAAATGTTGCATTTGACATGCTTAGCTCAAGGGCTTCATAGAATTGTCAAGCACATACATAGTTTGTTTCCAAATGTCGATCGCCTAGTTTCCAATGTCAAGAAAATCTTCCTCAAAGCATGTTCAAGGAAAGGGCCCGTTTTGACCAGGTGGCTCTCTGCTGTACTTTACTATGCTGCAAATTTCGAAAACACAAAATAATTTGTCATCTGTTTTAAAGTCTGCTGCAGTCAGGACCGTCATTGAAATCATGCAGAAAAAGTTCCTCCACCGCGATCTTGTGTTTATTGCTTCCAATTTTGCAAACTTCCCACAAGCTATCACTTCCCTTGAGGAATGTGGCAAAACATTAGTGAATAACTTGCAGGTTTTCTGACATATAATTCCTGATGATGTAGGTAAAGATATACATGGAAAATGTGAAAGATTGATTTTAGCTAACAAAGATCTTGAAGAAATACAAAACATAGCTAAAGTTCTAGTTCTCAAAGGGAGTTGTAATGCACAAGATATCGACATGAATATAGAATCTAAAGCTTGTTTTGAGTATGCACCAGTGACCTCAGCTGAGGTAGAAATAAGTTTTTCACAACTGAGGCATATTCTGTCTGAGAGGCGGCATAATTTAACACCAGATAATTTGGAAAAATTGCTTGTAATTATGTGCAACCAGGCAACTTTGGTCATTTAGAATACCTTTATATTATCATTTTTAACCATATTTTAGGGGAAATACATGCTTTTTTATGCCTTTTTTTGTCAATGTACCTTTTTCATGCCTTTTTTGCAATTTTATTATGCCTTTTTGCCTGCCTATTTCAGAGTTTTTTAGCGCCTAAACATCCTGGCTCTAGCAACACGTGTGGCATTTCTTGCGGTTGCAATGGAAAGTGCAAGGAGAGGGGGTGGTTTGGGTGGGAAGGGACAAATTGACGAGGGAGTTCCAGAGGGAGCGGTCTGTGGAAAGCAGATGGGGAGGAGATGGGAAGATGTGGCAAGTGGTGGGATCACATTGGAGGGGGTGAAAATGTCAGAAGATTATTTGTTGTATGTGACGGCTGGTAGGGTGGAAGGTGAGGACAAGGGGGATTCGGTCCTTGTTGCGGGTGGGGGATAGGGAGTGAGAGCACAGTCACGGGGTAAAGAAGAGACCCTGTTCCCTGAAGAATGAGGACATCTCCATGGCCATAGTAAATTGGAGGAGCAGCACCCCATATTTCCCCATTGACTTCTCTAATTTCAGGAAGTCCCTACTTTCTCTTCACCTTCTCAGCTCTCCCTCAGCCCCCTGGCTCCACCCCTTCCTTTCTTCAGCCCACCCCTCCCCCCACCCTCACATCAGTCTGAAGATGAGTTTTGACCCGAAATATTGCCTATTTCCTTCGCTCCATAGATGCTGCCGCGCACGCTGAGTTTTTCCCTGAGGTCAAGACCCTTCAATCATCTTATCTTAGATATTACTACTATATTCAGAAGTACCATTGTGTTCAGCAACAGGGCATTGATTTTATTTGTAGTGGAATAATGCATTGTACATAAATTACTTTGAGAGATTTATGAATACAAACCTTTGAGTGCTGTATAGTTAAAGATGCTTTTAAATCATTTAGTAATTTTGTATGTTGATGCCATTAATTCATCATGTGGGTCACTCAAGTCCAGAAGAATGATAATGCCAGCTTCTATTTCCCATTCTCAACTGGCAACTAATCAGGGACAGACTTTATCTAATTTGTGTTTTATGGTGAGTGTCTGCAAAGGGTCACTGTGATTCTACTGGGCACAATGTAGGTCATTGGGCACAAATGCAACTATACACAGTACTTGAGAATGAATGTTATTGTGTAGAAGTTATATAAATAAAAATAATTAGATGAAATACTTATGTGCATCTTTAAACTAAAATAGAATAGAATGCCTTTTATTGTCACTTAAACAGCTTGGATTGAACAAAATTGCATTTTCTACAGTCATATAGAATAGAATGCCTTTTATTGTCATTTAAACAGCTTGGATTGAACGAAATTGCATTTTCTACAGTCTTAACAATTACAAAAAAACCACGACCCACACTTAACACACTTTACATAAACATCCATCACAGTGAATCTCCAACATCTCCTCACTGTGATGGACGGCAAAAGTCTTATCTCTTCCCTTTGTTCTTCACCCGCGGTCCAGCAGTCCAACTGCAGCATCGAGGGACTGGGGCTCCCGATATTAAAGCCCCCGGCAGGCAATGGTAAGTCCCGCTGCCGTTTAAGCCGCGCTGGGCGATGTTAGGCCCCGCTCCGAGTCCATTAAACCCCGCGATTCCAGCGGGGGAAGTTGCCGTTGCGGGAGCTCCGAAAAGCGGTCTCCAACCAGGGACCTGCGAGCTCCCAGTGTTACTGTCCACCAGGCCTGCAGCCGGAGCCTCCGAAGCTGCGGTCAGGTCGCAGCTGCGCGCTAGCACAGCTCCTCACGCTCCGAAGACGGCCAGCTCCATGATGTCAGGTCCGCAGGCTCCGCAACGGGAGCCCTCAGGTTGGTTCCGACCGGAGGCTCCACAATGTTAGGCCCAACGACATCAGGGACCTGACAGGGAAAAAGTCAGTTCCCTGAACAGGGAAGAGATTTAAAACGGTTTCCCCCACCCCACCACCCCTCACATATACACAGCTAAAAAAATAATAAAACTAGAATCAAAGATACATTTAAGGAGACAAAACAAAAACAATGTTGTTGTATGTGTATACATTGCCCTTGCACACGTGCTCAGTAGGTGCAGGTATAATAATGCCCGTGGACTGGGGTGCTTGTACGTGTGTGAATGTATGCACAGGATGAATGTGTGCATCAGTATTGCTGTACAGGAGATGTTAGTGTTGTGCAATAATGTTCTGATATGGAAGACACTTGTAGCCATTACAGAAACCGTGTTGTGAGAAAGGAAAGGCTGGCAGCTCAATGTTTCACATGTGACCAAGGGACATAAATTAGGTGGGGAATAGCATTCGGGAGAATGTCAAGGCTTCACAAAGAGATAACTTAGATGGCTCATGCAGTGAGCATATGGGTAGAACTCGAATATAAGAAAGGTGCAGTCACTATGAGGGGGTTCCACTACATATTTCCCAATTGTTAATGGTAATGGAGCAACAGATATACAGGCAGGTCTTTGAACAAAGTAAAATTAACAGGGCTATTATAATGGGTGATTTTAACTTTCTCAAAGTCATCAATTATAAGGAAAGCCTTGAATGAAGAAGAATGATTGAGGAAAACAAGACACAACAAACTGAAAGAAGTCTGCCCATATATCACTGGGTGATGTTTAAGGGAAAATATGACAAGCCAACCTTGGTCTTTTGCCATTGCTGTCAGTAATGTTTATTATGTTAAACCTCATGCTTTCTGTAAATGTTGGTGTTCATGTGTAATTTATGTATCATTGGCATTGAATTCCAATGAGTAATATTACTTTGTCACATTAAATGAATGAAGAATTATATCAATTGTCTGATCAGAGCTTTACTGTTCCCAATATAACCTCCGAGTCCTCAAGTGAATCTTTTCCAAGGCCCTAACTTAAATTTATCACGATCACTAGTACTTTCACTCCCAAATCTAACTGCTTTATTTCTCTAACATATGTGCTTACATCAACCTTCAAGCTCTGGAAACTATTCATTATTCATATCAAATTCTGATAAATAGTGCAATCACATTTTTTTTTCTTTTACAGCCCAAAACCAACTGTACCGATAATTATCTCTGGAGCTTTAGCAAGGGTAAGATCATTTATTATTCTCCATTTAAACCTGTTACTGAGCAAAATTATTTTTAACATAGGTTGCGAGGAATGTTTCCCATCAGTCAGCATAAAGAAAATGACAAGAGCCAGTTAACATTGTGTGTATTGACCTGATTGACCCATCTGACCTGGTCTCCTCTTACTTTATCTTATCTGATTTGCATAACCTTCTATTTCTTTCTCCTTCATAAAGTTTTCCCTTAAAGAGATCTTCAATCTTCTTGTTTTGGCAACACACTGTAACCATTTCCTTGTTAAAATAGTTTCTCCTGATTTGTTTCTTTCCCTTCATTTCATTTTGTGCTTTCGTGGTTTAAACATATTTGTTGGACTGTTGATTCTGCAGTTTGTTCACCTCCCTACTACATTCCCCACTACATCTATGACCACTACATTATGTATCTGGTCATGGAAAGCGCTTCCCATTGAAGTCTGGAGCTTCCATAGTGAGCATCACCTTTGCTGACAATTCAATGTTTTCAGTTATTGATCCCCCCACCTTGCTAAAGGATCCCAAGATGCTACAGAGGAGTATTCTCAAACAATATTTGACACCAATCCACAGGAAATATTAGGGGGATAATATTAGAAATACTAGTGATAGCAAAGTTTGTGGGGAATTGCAAAACCTGGGGCTGAGGTTGTAAATGGACAACGTTGGTGGAGAATTAATTTGGGGATCTACAAGAGTCCAGGATTGAAAGATTGAAGATGTTAGAGGTAGGGCAAAGGAAGAATTTGGAAACAAAGGTGAAATGTTTGCCCTACCTCCCAATATTGAGCTGACATGGAGACAGTGCAACCCAAAGACAACAGGTGATTAAATGAACAAGACTTGGTTTAAGCCACAAAGAACTCCAATGAATACTAGACCAAGTGCAGACCCGTTGGGTCTGTTCCCCCAACGTGCGGTTGTGGGGGGGGGAGGCGGCATGCAGCGTCACACACTAACTACCCACCCCCCCCCCCCCCCGCACTCACGCTAATGGAGGGGGGAAGGAGAGGGGAGGGGGAGGAGAGAGAGGGGGGGGGGAGAGAGGGGGGGGAGTGAGGAGGGGGGGGGGACGGTGGGGGTAGGGGGTGTGGAGGGGAAGGGGGAGGGGATGGAGGGGAAGAGGGGGGAAAAAGAGAGGAGAGGGGGGGGAGAGAGGAGGGGAAGGGGAAGGAGGAGGGGGGAGGAGGGGGGGGGGGGAGGGGAGAGAGGGAGGGGGGGGGGGAGAGAGAGAGAGGGAGAGAGGGGGGGGGGGGAGAGAGAGTGCCTTTTTACTTCAACCCAAACCCATACAACCATTTGCAGGCAGTGCTTTTTTTTTTACCTCTAACCATATTTTCATTTTCAAACCAAATTAAGGGTACTCACAGTGCTGTAGACATTTGCTCAGTGTCATTCAGAGCTCTGATTGAGGCACACCACTTGCAGAGACTGATTGAGGCACACCACTTGCAGAGCCTGATTGAGGCACACCACTTCCTGGTTTTATAGTCCCTCCCCCTCCCTCCAGCAGGGGCAGCAGAGAGAATGGGGAATTTTGTAAAAACATTAATCTCTCTGTCAATTTTCATCGACGGGAAAAATCCTCGGCACACATGCGGCGGAGGGGGGCTCTGAGCGAGGTGGCCAAAAATGACAGCCGTAGGTGGCGGCGTACTCTCGGAAATCGCAGCACAGAAATCCAAAACCGGTCAAGAACAGACTTTTAGCAATATAGATGATTTATCTACCAGAAAAGCGTGTTGATTTTGCCTAATTACTTTCTGTAGGAGGCTAAGGATATCATGCCACAGCTGTACAAGAGTGAGACCGCACTTGGAGCCTTCTATGCAGTTCTGCTTTCTGTACTATAGGAAGGATGTAATTAATCTAGAGAGGGCACAGAACAGATTTAAGATGATGTTGCAAGGACTGGAGGACTGGAGTTAGAAGAAGAGGCTCGATAGATGGTAACTTATGGATCTAAGTGGGCATAGGGGTAGTCTTAGAGATACATTGCCCTCCATAATGTTTGGGACAACAGCCCATTTTTTTATTTATTTGCCTCTGAAAATCAACAATTTGAGATTTGTAATAGAAAAAAAATCACATGTGGTTAAAGTGCACATTGTCAGATTTTAATAAAGGCAATTTTTATACATTTTTGTTTTACTGTGTAGAAATTACAGCAGTGTTTATACATACCCCCCCCCCCCCCCCCCCCCCCCCCCCCCCCCCCCCCCCCCCCCAGGGCACCATAATGTTTGGGACACAGCAGTGTCATGTCAATTAAAGTAGTCATGTTTAGTATTTTGTTGCATATCCTTTGCATGCAATGACTGCTTGAAGTCTGTGATCCAGTTGCTGGGTGTCTTCTCTGGTGATGCTCTGCCAGGCCTGTATTGTAGCCATATTTAGCTTTTGCTTGTTTTAGGGGCTAGTCCCCTTCAGTTTTCTCTTCAGCATATAAAAGGCATGCTCAATTGGGTTCAGATCGGGTGATTCAAGTCAAGTCAAGTCAAGTCAAGTTTATTTGTCACATACACATACGAGATGTGCAGTGAAATGAAAGTGGCAATGCTCGCGGACTTTTGTGCAAAAGACAAACAACAAAACAACCAAACAAATTATAAAAACACAATCAGAACACACATATTATTTTACATAATAAATAATAGAAGGAAAAAACGTTCAGTAAAGTTAGTCCCTGGTGAGATGGGCGTTTACAGTCCGAATTGCCTCTGGGAAGAAACTCAGATTCTTAAGATAAGATAAGATAAGAAGATTGATTGGCCACTCAAGAATTGACCATTTTTTTAGCTGTGAAAAACTCCTTTGTTGCTTTAGCAGTATATTTGGGATAATTGTCTTGCCGCAGAATAAACCATTGGCCAATGAGTTTTGAGGCATTTGTTTGAACTTGAGCAGATAGGATGTGTCTATACACTTCAGAATTCATTATGCCACTACCATCAGCAGTTGTATCATCAATGAAGATAAATGAGCCAGTACCTTCAGCAGCCATACATGCCCAGACCATAACACCCCCACCACTGTGTTTCACAGATGAGGTGGTATGCTTTGGATATTGGCCAGTTCCTTCTCTCCTCCATACTTTGCTCTTGCCATCACTCTTATGTTAATCTTCGTCTCATCTGCCCACAAGACCTTTTTTCCAGAACTGTGGTTACTCTTTTAAGTACTTCTTGGCAAACTGTAACCTGGCCATCCTATTTTTGTGGCTAACCAGTGTTTTGCATCTTGCAGTGTAGCCTCTGTCTATCTGTTCATGAAGTCTTCTGCGGACAGTGGTCATTGACAAATCCAGACCTGACTCCTGAAGAGTGTTTCTGATCTGTCGGACACGTGTTTGGGGATTTTTCTTTATTACAGAGAGAATTCTTCTGTCATCAGCTATGGAGGTCTTCCTTGGCCTGCCAGTCCCTTTGCGATTAGTGAGTTCACCAGTGCTCTCTTTCTTCTTAATGATGTTACAAACAGTTGATTTTGGAAAGCCTAAGGTTTGGCAGATGTCTCTAACAGTTTGGTTCTTGTTTCTCAGTCTCATAATGGCTTCTTTGACTTTCATTGGCACAACTTTGGTCCTCATGTTGATAAACACCCATATAAGTTTCCAAAGGTGATGGAAAGACTGGAGGAAAGACTGGTTGCTGAGAGCTCTCTTATACCTGCATCGATGATGCATCTAAACACACCTGAGCAATTAGTGAAGATGTGTCCCAAACATTATGGTGCATTGAAATGGGGGGACTATGTATAAACACAGCTGTAATTTCTACATGATGAAACCAAAATGTATTAAAAATACCCTTTAATAAAATCTGACACTGTGCACTTTAACCACATGTGATTTTTTTTTCTATTACAAATTTCAAATTGTGGAGTACAGAGGCAAATAAATAAATGATGGGTCTTTGTCCCAAAGATTATGGTGGGACAGAAATCTGCCCGAATCTTATACAGAATTCTGTCAGATTCTGTAATCTGCCAGAAGTAGTTGAGCCAGGTACAATTGGCATTTGACAGGTTCATGGATAGGACATGTTTGGAGAGATGCGGGCCAACAGTAGGAAGTGGACGGCACCTTTGTTGACATGGGTGAGGTGGTCTGAACGATGTTTCCATGCTGCAAACTGTGACTACGCCAACGTATGATTTCAAGTTTATGGGCGGTGGAAAATCTGAGGCCAGCCAGCAGAATATTGGATGATTCAATTCTTGAGGTAGCATTGTAGATGAGAGTTTCAGCAGCAACACAAGGCACTGTTACAGAGCTGGATAAAGAAATGGAGCAGCTCTAATACTGAACTTGACAAAATTAGATGGTAAAATTACAAACAGTCCGGTTCAGTTTCGAGACATTGACTTGGTGGTTGGGAAGCAATATATGTATTGGGTGAGAGGAAAGGTTGTACTGGAATGTTGAGTCCTGTGACAGTGGCTTTGTGTGGCCTTACCTAGAGGGAGGAGGTTGATAGATCTGAAGCAAAAATAGATTTTACCGGTGGACAGAGTAGAGCTAATAGTATTAGCTAACATGGGGGCTAGGGAAACAGGCAGCTGAACAATTTAATGACATTAGCAATGAGAGAGCAGCTGATGGGTTACATGGAAGATTTTAAATGGGGAGACGGGCTTGAGAATTGTATGAGTTTGAGGCTGGGACAAGCAGGAGATATTCCAAGCAATATTTTTTGATACTGTAGCATCATTGCTTAAAGCTTTCAGCTGCCCTTTACTTGAAAAACTCAACACTACTGGCAGAAATGCAGAAAGAGGGCAGTGCTGGCTGGACATAGTAGGCTTAAAATATTTGGAATCTAATGTAGTCCAAAACAGGCTCTTTGTATGCTGTCATGCTTGGGGTTTCACCACTAGGTGGGGCCCATGAGCTCACTGTCAAAACCATGTTGACGTTATACAAATAATGTCTGGATTCCCAAATTCCACCAGCTCTCCAAAAACATACAAAAAGCCCTGGAACTATTAGGCCGTTGTTTCTTGCAGGGATTTTCTTGTAATCTTTGAAAGATGGTCAACAAGAAGATTGGGGAAAACCCAAGAAAAACCATGTAAAACAGAAACCACTTGTTGGGAAATTTAAACTCTTGTTTACTTTTGGAAATGTAATTTCTGCATCTTTCCCAGTTTCTGGGCTCACACGTTGAAGAGTGCTGTCTCACTGAATTTTAAAGGGGACTCGCTCACAAGCACATAAGAATACACAGTTGAATTAAATTCCTGAGATTTAATTCTCACTTGCAGAGAAAGGATTGTAATGAAAATGAAATGAAATGAAAATGAAAATGAATAAAATTCTTAAGGGGTTGGACAGGCTAGATGCAGGAAGATTGTTCCCGATGTTAGGGAAGTCCAGGACAAGGGGTCACAGCTTAAGGATAAAGGGGAAATCCTTTAAAACCGAGATGAGAAGAACTTTTTTCACACAGAGAGTGGTGAATCTCTGGAACTCTCTGCCACAGAGGGTAGTTGAGGCCAGTTCATTGCTATATTTAAGAGGGAGTTAGATGTGGCCCTTGTGGCTAAGGGGATCAGGGGGTATGGAGAGAAGGCAGGTACGGGATACTGAATTGGATGATCAGCCATGATCATATTGAATGGCGGTGCAGGCTCGAAGGGCCGAATGGCCTACTCCTGCACCTAATTTCTATGTTTCTATGAAAGAAATGCACTTGTACAACGGCATTTGTTATCTCAGGTTACTCCACAGGCAATTGTGCATTTATTTGAAAAACAGTGGTTAAGCCCAGAATTCATCCCCTTTGTGATTGTATCATACATTCTGACAGGGATGAATTTGAGAGCAATAGTACTTATCCTGAACAGTTGCTGTCCAACAACTCACGTTAGATGTCATTAGACTTTCCTTCTGAGGGGGCACACTCTTGGAGACAAGGAACTGTGGATGCTGGAATCTGGAGCAAAACACAAAGTGCCAGAGAAACTCAGCTGGTCAGGCAGCATCTGTGGAGGGAATGGACAAGGCGATGTTTTGAGTCGGGACCCTTCTTCAAACAGTAGCATTCTTACTTCTTGAGACAGGCCCCACTATAGAAATTTCAGTGCATCGATCGACCAAGCTGATGTTCCTGATGGAGTGCCGCACAGTATTCTGTGTAGAGAAATCATTTCCCTCTGGTCAGAAACACAAGAATGAGGGAGAATTTAAAATTGGAGCTAAACTGTTCAGATCGGAAAGCAATTAATTTCCCAGAATAGTGGAAATCTGGAAATACTCCTTTGCATCCCTCCCCACAAAATAAACTGCTGTGGATAATTCCATTGAAAATGTCAAGACTGGGTTGATAGCGTGTTATTGGACTAAAATATTAAGAGTTATTAACCGGGGATGTAAATTGAATCAGAATACAGATGTTTTCATGTAAATGGGTGGTGGAAGATAGGCTCTGAGCTGAACAACCGGCTCCTGTTCCTGTGACCTGTTGGGTGAGATCGTAAATGACTTCAGTTAAGAGCAAATTATCCAAAGGAATACTAAAAAAAAAGTAAAGATGTTTCTGGGACATGTTGGCCAGTGTGGGCAAGTTGGGCCGAAGGGCCTGTTTCCACACTGTATAAATCTATGGCCCAGGTTTTTTGTCCAATATTTGGCCTTCAAAGTCATGTAATGATTCAGTTTGTATTACTTTGTTGTTTGGAAGAACTTGCTGTGTACAGATTGACCCCTTGATTTACAGAACAATACAGATGCTCCCTGATTTACGATGTTTCGACTTTACGATGGTGCAAACAATAAGCAGCGAGCAATAGCTCAATTCCAGTCACGTGATCAAATTGTATTAAATTTGTTTTTGACTTACGATATTCTGGATTTACGATGGGTTGATGGGAACGTGACCCCATCGTAGGTCGAGGAGCAGCTGTAGTTACTTCAGCAAGCTTACTTTGTGGACTGTAAATTGGTTTGGAGCGTCTTGACGTCATTAATGGAAGCCTTTTCCCCTTGAAAACATTTGTCGAAAGGTGGGTTTGCATAATTACCTACCTTGTGTTGTTGAATACAGATTGATTGTGGTCTGGTTATTTCTCCCACAGGGGGATAAAGACTTCCCTCCAGCAGCCGCACAAGTTGCCCACCAGAAGCCTTATCCATCAGTGGAGAAAATGCCTGTTTCACATCAGATCAATCATTCCATCCACCAACCTCGCAAGTGAAGAGCCCAACCCTTGAAATGAATGTACAAATGTTGGCGCAGATCATTAACCCTATGGGGTTATCAAACCATTAATTGGATTCCTAATGTCGAAGATATTTGAAGCAATTTATTTTTCTCTTTAGAAACAGATTTATGGTTTTAAATTTTATAAACCTTGTCAAAACATGTTTGGAAATTAATTAGCCATTTTTTAATTAAATCGGTACCTGGGATATTGGTTTTGGCTTTTTTTTTGTACAAAATCTCAGAAATATCAGCTCTGCTTCTGGAATGATAGATAAATTGTTGGCAGAATGTCTGACTTTGGTGCATGTGTGAGAAATGTACGAGTGACTTGGCCAGGTGCGTGTCCTGCCTATATGTTACTGTTATCGCATAGTCAATGCTGATTCTCACAGACACTTGTATGCATGTTGTAAATCCTGTTATAAATTGAACTAAATGTGCGCTAGAAGTAAACACAAAGACAATTCGAAGCATGTGTGCATTAAATGGGAGTGATTTTCAGGAGATGGTGCTCCAATTTCACGTGCTCAGCAATTCAATCTCTGCACATTCCTACATTGCCTTAGCTCTTCTTATAACCTCTTGATGTTCCAAAGCACTTTGCATTCAATTAAATATATTTCTTGACTCTTTGCCACTGTTGTAATTTTGGAAATTTGGCAGGCACTTTTACCCCTCTCCATGTGAGAAATGTTAGCAAAGTTCTGCATTTTGTGCCTAACCAGTTTCCTTTGATGGGCCATTTCAGAGAGCATTTAAAAAGCAACAATTTGCTGTGAGTATCAAATCAAATATAGACCACATAGGGAAAAAATGTCTGTTTTCTTTCTTACAGGACATTGAATGAATGAGAAAAATTTCTAAAGATGATTTAATTAATTTAATTATCACATTTGCTGATTCTGACTTTCTATTTCAGTTTTATTTTTGAAAAATAATTGAATTTAAGTTTTCCTTAATGATGTCCAGATGCATGTCGTTATAACCCATTATGTAAAGCAAACTTTCATGAAGTACATTGAGACAGTGATCTGATCATTTGCTTGTCGGTGATGTGTGAGAGATGAATATAAAATTTAGTATCCTGCCAAATCTTAAAAATCAAGTCAAACTATAAACGCTCAGTTTCATATCATTTAAAAGACATTTGGACAGACACATGGATGTAGTAACATAGACAATAGGTGCAGGAGTAGGCCGTTCGGCCCTTCGAAACCACACCGCTATTCAATATGATCATGGCTGGAATCTTGAGCAAAGTGCTGGAGAAACTCAGTAGGTGGGGCAGTGAATGGACTTGTGTCATTCCAGGTCAGGAGTCATCTTCAGACTGACATTGGTGGAGATTGTGGCATGGTGTTTGTCCGTGGGGTCATAGAAACATAGAAAATAGGTGCAGGAGGAGGCCATTCGGCCATTCATTGTGATCATGGCTGTTCATCCCCTATCAATAACCCGTGCTTGCCTTCTCCCCATATCCCTTGACTCCACTAGCCCCAAGAGCTCTTTCTAACTCCCTCTTAAATCCATCCAGTGACTTGGCCTCCACTGACCTCTGTGGCAGGGAATTCCATGAATTCATAACTCTCTGGTGTAAAAGTTTTTTCTCACCTCAGTCTTTAATGACCTCCCCTTTATTCTAAGACTGTGGCCCCTGGTTCTGGCCTCGCCCAACATTGGGAACATTTTTCCTGCATCTAGCTTGTCCAGTCCTTTTATAATTTTATATGTTTCTATAAGACTCCCCCTCATCCTTCTAAACTCCAGTGAATACAAGCCTAGTCATGGTTGAGGATGCTAGGTACAAGGAGGTGACGCCTGACCTGGCAGAGGTTAGTGTGCCAAACTACAACGGCACTTCTCTTGTCAGGTTTGATTACAATATTGGGATTGTGTGTTACTGAGTGAGCAGAGGGCTATGCGTTCAGTGGGGGGTGAGATTGGATTGGCTAAGAGGAGTGGAGAAAGTAAGGCGATTGATGTTGTGGTGATAGTTGGAAATTAAATGGTCCATAGAGAGTAAAATGTTGGGGACCCCCGGGCAAAGGTTAGAACTCATTGCCAGCGAAATAAGCCCAGGGGCGGAGATGACTGAAAAAGAGCGTGAGGGCTCGTTGAGGTGATGGCGTAAGGGTTTAATGGTAAGACCGCTGTTGAGGACTGACCATTCAGCATTAGAGACGGAGAGGTTGGAGAAAATCCAACGGGGATGGAAACTAGGGTCAGATGCAGGGTCTGTGGAGGGCGGGAGGGGGGCTCGGGCAAGGTAGTGGGGGGTAGGGGAAGGGCAGCAGGACCTAGTAGTGTCAGCCTGGAGGCAATAGACAATAGGTGCAGGAGTAGGCCATTCGGCCCTTCGAGCCAGCACCGCCATTCAATGCGATCATGGCTGATCATCCCCAATCAGTACCCCGTTCCTGCTTTCTCCCCATATCCCCTGACTCCGCTAGCTTTAAGAGCCCTATCTAGCTCTCTCTTGAAAGCATCCCGAGAACCTGCCTCCACCGCCCTCTGAGGCAAAGAATTCCACAGACTCACCGCTCTCTGTGAGAAAAAGTGTTTCCTTGTCTCCGTTCTAAATGGCTTGCTCCTTATTCTTAAACTGTGGCCCCTGGTTCTGGACTCCCAGAACTCAGAGTGCAATACGTCCAAGGGCGGAAGGGGAAGGTCAAGCAAGGGGAAGCTGTTGGAGCTGGCAGCACGATGCCCCATGTCCTGGAAGTAGCAGAGAGGGGTGGGAGTGACATCAGATCCAGTCTGTGAGGTAAGAGGAGATGAGAACCAACTAAGTGGCCCTAGCCTGGTGGCATCAGAAGCCCTGCTTGATCCAGCTGCAACCGTTCTGGAGACCCTGCTCGCCCCCCAGGTCAGTTGGGTGAACAGCGCAATGCAATGATGGGGCCACTGGTCTAGGGGTGGTCGGAAGCAAGATCGGCCCTAGTCTGGAGGTGAGTGAGTGATCTTGTTATCCTTGGTGAACATCAGGAACGTGAAGAAGCACTGGTTGAAGGCGTCAATCTGGTTTAGGGTGAAACGGACCAGTGATCATCCTGTACACCTCTTCTTGCGTATGGCGTGCACAGCCTAAAGTTGTAGGACAACTTGTTCTATTTGATCTTATTTGATTGTGCACGCCAGGTTGATTGCATTCGTCAAAACAGGGCGGACCACGTGAAGGTTGCAATCTCCCACCCCATCCTGTACACGAGCACTATCCTATACACTACGGGTAACTTACTATTGCCAGAAGCCATTTAACCTACAAACCTGTACGTCTTTGGAGTGTGGGAGGGAACCGAGGCACCGGGAGAAAACCCATGTGGTCACAGGGAGAACGTACAAAATCTGTACAGACCGCACCCAGAGTCAGGATCAAAGTTTCTGGCGCTGTGAGGCAGCAACTCTACCACTGTACTGCTCTAGTGAAGGTTCATGGCATATCTAGGAAAGCAATGCCTGGAGCTGTGGAAGCGACTGAGTGGGGCAGAAGGTACTTGTATATGGCAGAGCATGATGCACAGAGGGAGAACTGTTGTGAGAAGCCGAGGGTGGAGAGGAGATACCCGAGATCCTGGTTGTACTCAATTTTGAAGGCCTGGAAACAGCTGGAAGACAATTGGTTCAAGGCAAGTGCTGAGAAAACGCGGGTGGCTGATGTAGTAAGCCTGGGTCAGAACATGGTCAAACAGTGGGAGAGCAGCGGGAATCACATAAGAGAAGTGGGAGAGTCTCTTCAAAGTCAGCATATGGACTGATTTCACAGTGGAGCAGTAACGGACAATAGACAATAGGTGCAGGAGTAGGCTATTTGGCCCTAAGAGCCAGCACCGCCATTCAATATGATCATGGCTGATCATTCCCAATCAGTACCCCGTTCCTGTCTTCTCCCCATATCCGCTGACTCCGCTATCTTCAAGAGCCCTATTAGATTAGATTTGTTTATCTAGCTCTCTCTTGAAAGCATCCAGAGAACCAGCCTCCATAGCCCTCTGAGGCAGAGAATTCCACAGTCTCACAACTCTGTGTGGAAAAAGTATTTCCTCATCTCTGTTCTAAATGGCTTATCCCTTATTCTTAAACTGTGGACCCTGGTTCTGTACTCCCCCAACATTGGGAATTCCTGTGTCCAGACCCTTAATAATCTTATATGTTTTAATAAGATCCCCTCTCATCCTTTTAAATTCCAGAGTATACAAGCCCAGCGCTCCATTCTGGCAACATATGACAGTCCTGCCATCCCGGGAATTAACTTTGTAAGCCTATGCTGCACTCCTTCAGTAGCAAGAATGTCCTTCCACAAATTTGGAGACCAAAACTGCACACAATACTCAAGGTGTGATCTCACAATACTCCAGGTGTGGTCTCACTAGGGCCCTGTACAAATGCTGAAGCACTTCTTTGCTCCTATACTCATCCTCTTGTTATGAAGGCCAATATGCCATTTGTTTTCTTCACTGCCTGCTGTACCTGCATGTTTACCTTCAGTGACTGATGGACAAGGACCCCCAGATCCCGTTGTACTTCCCCTTTTCCCAACTTGACACCATTTAGATAATAATCTGCCTTCCTGTTTTTGCCACCAGAAGAACTTACCGCAAGGAGAAGACCCAATTTATCCACATTAAACTGCAACTGCCATGCATCTGCCTTCTCACCCAACCTGTTCAAGTCACCCTGCATCCTCATAGCATCCTCCTCACAGTTCACACTGCCACCCAGCTTTGTGTCATCTGCAAATTTGCTAATGTTACTTTGAATCCTTAACCTAAATCATTAATGTTTATTGTAAAAAGCTGTGGTCCCAGTTCCGAGCCTTTCGGTATCCCACTAGTCACTGCCTGCCATTCTGAAAGGGACCCGTTAATCCCTACTCTTTGTTTCCTGTCTGCCAACCAAAAACGGATCCAAAGTACCTGTTCAACTCATCTGCCATTTCCTTGTTCCCCATAATAAATTCATCATTTGCAGTCTTCAAGCGTCCAATTTTGGTCTTAACTGATTTTTTTCCTCTTCACATACCTACCTACACAGCCACAAGAAACTGCAGATCTTAAACACAACACAAAGTGCTGCTGGATCGATCGCAGCAGGTCAGGCAGCACCTGAGGAGGGAATAGACAGATTACATTTTGCGTCGGGACCTTTCTTCACACCAGAATAATGGAGCTGGGTAGAAGAGGGTGAGAATGGAAGGAGTTAAATAAAGAAACCAGAATATTCTGGAAGAGCTATTTAAAAAATAATAACAATACAAACAACACTTTCCACTAATTGTCTTGAGATAGTGGAACAGTGACAAGAAACTAATGAAAATGACTCTTAATATAATCCACCCAACGGTAAATATTCCCACAATAATAATGTGGGGAAGTTATTCGTTAAACAGCTGTGTTTATTTACTAATTTCCAGTTTACTTTTCCAAGTGTTTTATGTTCTCTACTTTTAGCTACTGCTACTTCAATCATGGGCAATGTTCCAAGTATAAACTATTTTTTTATCTGTACTCTCAACTATGTGCATTACTGAAACCTGCTTCCAAAACAAATGGGAAGGTTGCACTTATGTGTCTGCAGTGAATGCTTATGTAACAGATCCACAGGTGAGTAACATGGAGGAAGGAACAGCAGATACTGATTTAGAAACATAGAAAATAGGTGCAGGAGGAGGCCATTCAGCCCTTTGAGCCAGCACCACCATTCATTGTGATCATGGCTGATCGTCCCCAATCAATAACCCGTATCTGCCTTCTCCCCTTATCCCTTGACTCCACTAGCCCCTAGAGCTCAATCTAACTCTCTTAAATCCATCCAGTGACTTGGCCTCCACTGCCCTCTGTGGCAGGGAATTCCACAAATTCACAACTCTCTGGGTGAAAAGGTTTTTCTCACCTCAGCGTTAAATGACCTCCCCTTTATTCTAAGAACTGTGAAGATGGTCACAAAATGCTGGAGTAACTCAGCGGAATAGGGCAACATCTCTGGATAGAAGATGACACAGATCATGTGATGGGTGACGTTTCGGGTAGAGACCTTTCTTCGGACTCTTCAGACTCTGTCTGTAGTGAATGGTCATGTAGCAGATCAACAGGTGGGTAACTATACTTTGGCCAATAACAATGCCACGGGCAACAAGAAATCCAGGCCTCGTGCAACATGACAAAGTAGTTACGGTTTTGTGGAGCATCTTCACGACAGGATCTGTGTTGGCTGCTCCTCGTGCCTGCTGATGGCGTGGGTGACCTTATACCTAGTGGATGGCTTTACAGCATCTCAGCACTTACTCAAGTTACATCAAATGCGCATTGTAATACATGGTTACTGATTGTGCAGAACAGAAACAAAATCCTTCTCCACTTCAATCACATATATTGTTACCATAGATATACACCCCATCCTCACAAGGCCAGGTTGCAAAACCATCACTTTTTCCTTGACTCCGGCTGAAGAAGAGCGTCACCCATTCCTTCTCTCCAGAGATGCTGTTTGTCCCGTTGAGTTACTTCAGATTTTTGTGTCTATCTTCAGTTTAAGCCGGCATCTGCAGTTCCTTCCTACACACATCTAACACTCTCACTTCTGTAATTCATCCTGTTCTTGCGTTGAACAATTGCTCCTTCGACTTCATTCACTTTATCAAATGGGTCCTGCACTGCTTGGCTTTTAATGATATACTAGACTAGGTGGGACCTGTTGGGCCCCAGTCACACGGGAGGCATGGTCCCCCAACACGACCCATTCCCCAACGCAATATTCCACCACTCACCCATTCCCCCGATGCAACCTGTTCTCCCAACGCGATATTCCACCACTCACCCATAACGCCTAACTGTCCCTGTCCCCAGCTGCAGGATGTGGCCTACCCCCGTTGCTGTCATAGCCTACCGCTGCCGATCTCCACCGGCTTCAGGCGGGGACCGATGGGGAGCATCCTGCAGCTGGGGCGGGACGGCTACAGGCGGGGGCTGGTGTGGGGTGGCGGCTTCAGGTGAGGGCTGTCAGGGGCCGGGCAAAGCGTCCTACAGCTGGGGGCTCTCGGGAGCCGGTGGGGAGAGCGTCCTGCAGCCGGGGGAGGGGGTCTTTATGGAGGGCTAGTACGGGTGTTGTGGTCCAAAGGGACTGGTGTCCCGAGGACTGCAGCTGGGGGAGGGGGATGGCATCAGGCGTGGCTGGTGGGGGGAGGGGGTAGCAGCGAGCGACCTGCAGCTGGGAGGAGGGTCCTGCATCTGGGGATGGGGATAGCTTCAGGCGGGATCTGCCAGGGAACAAACTTCCTGCAGTCGGGGGAGGGGATCGGCTTCAGGCGGGGTCTGTCGGAGTCAGTGGAGGGGGCACCTTGCAGCAGGGGTCCCCATAATAATTTCACCTGTGTCTGCCTTCAAGGAACCCACATTTGTCTTTACTAATCTTTTTCTCTTAACATACCAAAAGAAGCTTTTACTATCCTTCTTTATATTCTTGGCGAGCTCACCTTCGTACTTCATCTTTTCACCCCATACTGCCCTTTTTGTTACCTTCTGATGTCCTTTGAAAGTTTCCCAATCCTTTGGCTTTCCCGCTACTCTTTGCTATGTTATACATCTTTTCATTTACTTTTATTCCATCCCTAACTTCCCTTGTCAGCCACGGTTGCTCTTATTCCCCTTAGAATCTTTCTTCCTATAGCTATAAAAAGCTATAAAAATTTCAAAAGAGAGCTGGGATAAACACTTATTATATGTGCATAAATGCTCGATTAACGTACGACATACTCTAATCCAATATAAAACATTACATAGACTATATTATTCAAAAACTAAAATAAATAAACTTTTCCCCAATGTTTCACCCATTTGTGATGAATGTCAGTCACAAGAAGCTAACATAGCGCACTCTTGTTTTCTGTATAAAAATTCTGCAACGAAATATTTGAAATCTTTACAAAATTATTTAAAACAAAACTACTACCCAAAGTAGAATGGATCATTTGTGGAATATCGGAAGGTAACCCAGAATTAAATATGTTTCAAAAGAACTTACTTAATTATGGGCTAATAATGGGAAAAAAGCATACTTAAATTTTGGAAAAATGCTCCCAATACCAACAACAAAAATGTGGATTTCAAACATGTTCGAAACATTACACTTGGAAGAGATGAGAATCCTCCTAGCAGGCAAAGCAGATCACTTCCAAAAGACGTGGTCTGCATTTATGGAACTATTACAAGCATAAGGTGCAATAATAAGTTAAAACATAAAGGCTACCAGGACCTGGTAATGGGGGGTATAAAATAAATTTTTAATAAAAACACGGTTGGTATATCCTTTTTTGCGGAGTTTTGTGTTACAATAGAGTGATTGATTTTCCTTTCTTTTTTTTCTTTTCTTTCTAGGGTCTTATTTCTTTTCTTTGCTTCCTTCTCTAATTCCTTCCCTAAGGGGTTCTTCTAACACTTTCCTGCACTTTCACGATTCTTGCTTACTTTCCTTACTTCTTTTATTTCTATCTTTTTTAAAGCTCAAAAAATGAAGTGGTACAACATAATGTAATAATATAGATGCGATGTATTAATGTGATTTACTGTACTGCTTATTAAAATAAAATAAAAAAAAATAAAAATAAAAAAGAATCTTTCTTCCTCTTTGGAATGAAATGAGCCTGCATCTTCTGGATTATGCCCAGAAATTCCTGCCATTGCTGTTCCACCGTCATTCCTGCTAGGATCCTTTTCCAGTCGACCTTGGCCAGCTTCTCTCTCATGCCTTCAGAGTCCCCTTTGTTCAACTGCAACAGTGACACTGGATTTAACCTTCGCCCTCTCAAATTGCAGATTAAATCTGGTTCATTTGACAACACTAAATCCAGAATTGCCTTCTCTCTGGTCGGTTCCAATACAAGCTGCTCTAAGAATCCATCCTGGAGACACTCCACAAACTCCCTTTCTTGGAGTCCTGAACCAACCTGATTTTCCGCTACGTGGCAGCCCTCAATAGCATTAGGCCATTACAATACTCTACTAGCAGAAAATGTGCCACCGTTCAGACTCCCCCAGAGGAGCTTTTTCCTCTCAGTTAAAGGGGGCGAGAGAGCTACTGAAGGAACTGGTGGACTAATCACTCAAGGGTATCCTGGGCCAAAAACAGCATGAACCCTTGGGGGTCGCTTGGGTCAAAGCATATTCGAAACTAAAACTGACCAAAATGCATGGTGGTTTCCGCATCATCATTGCCGTAACTCACATCATTTTCTGTTTGTGGACAGTACGGAGGACATTTCAACACACCCATCGCTAACGTTTGGTGGAAAGTCTCGCAAACCTAAATCCCAGCCGCATGGATACTTCATGACCAAGCATTGCGCAATCCAAATGACAAGTGGAGTCTACCTGCATATTGAAATCTCCCATAACCACAGTTTACATGACAATTTCACTTCGGAGTCACGTGAGTGACTATGTGAAGAGCCCGCTCAGCACGCATGCGCGGCATTGCAGTTTAAAAAACGGACCGTCAGGTAAGTTACTCTGAGGACGGCTTTTCTTTTGCAAGGAGAGCCTTCTGATTTGTTTTCAGATATGAGTTCGATCAAGAAAAGGCTCTCGAAGAAATCTGTCCCCCGCTCGACTCCAACGGAGGAGCGTTCCATCAGTGGGGGGCAGGAGGTGGTAGGGCCGTTTACCCGGCGCTCCGGAATTCCCGACACCGGGCCGAGCCCAGTCTCGCTAGCGCCTGAGCAGCGGACTGGATGCAAAGCCACCAGGAAGACCATCCTTCCAGTGGTTTCCGACTCGTCAGATGGGGACGTCCCACCACCCGTTCGGTGGAGAGACAGCCGCCTGAGCCGCATGGAGCAGCTCCTGGAGCAGGTGCTCCAGCGAGACACGCTTTGTGAGGAGCAGTCTCGCAGGGGGAGTTCAGGCATTCCCTCCACAATGCCTTGTGCATTGGCCATCGCTTCCCCCTCATCAGAGGGCAGCTTTGGTGACCAGGACTGGGCTGGTCAGGAAGAGGGGACGCTGGCTGAAGAAGTCGGGAGTATGCCAGGGGTACAGGAACAGGAAGAGCTGCTGGGTGTGGTGGACCGCTACGTGGCACTCACGTGACTCCGAAGTAAAATAGTAAGATTAAACGAGAACTTACCAGTTTGAAGTTTGATCTGTATTTTATGAGGAGTTACGATGGGGGATTACGTGCCCTCCGCTCCCACCCTCAATAATATGGGTCAAACTGATAAACTGATGTCTCCTTTTCTTTACTATGTTTATTTCAATAACTGTGTCTATCTGTGAATCCACACCGCTGCTTTGAAGTATGCCGCGCATGCGTGCTGAGGCGGGCTCTTCACGTAATCCCTCATCGTAATTCCTCATAAAATACAGATCAAACTTCAAACTGGTAAGTTCTCGTTTAATCTTACTATTTTAACTCCTGCTGCAACTTGCACCCTATATCCAGGCTATTGTTTGGGGGCCTGTAGATAACTCTCATTAGTGTCTTCTTACCTTTCCAATTCCTGAATTCTATCCACAGCGACTCTACATTCAGTCCCTATGTCAGCCCTCACAAGGGACTGAATTTTATCCCTCACCCACAGAGCTACCCCACCTCCTCTACCCACCTGCCTGGCCTTTCTATGGGACGTATAACCCAGAATATCCAGTTCCTAGCCCCGATCCTCCTGCAGCCACGTCTCTCTAATCACCACAATGTCATATCTACCAAACTAACTGAGCCTCAAGCTCATCCACTTTACTTTTAAATAAAAGCAATGTTATGTACAACAACTAGAGAAGTTCCTATTGAATAAATTATTCCCAACAAGTCAGCCAGAAGGTACTTGAGGCAAATGAGAAGAAGGTAAACTGTTGAGATGTGTGGCGCAGATATGAGCTGAAACAGCAAATTAAACATCAGATGTTCGCCAAGGTGACGTGAATTGCAAGCTGTTCTGTACCTGCTGTGTGGAGGAAATCCACTGAGATGCAGAAAGTGTTAGTGAAATAAAGTAACAAAGTCGTCTGCATTTTCATCCAGTTTTTAATTGCAAAACAATCTTTTCACAATCATCAATAGTGTGACTTTAAACTTTTCATTAGACATTCAAGATTGGATGCATTTCTGAAAGTACCCATAATTTACATGTTATAGTCGAGCAAGCATCATCCTTAATAACATTCAAAATGACAGTTTACATATCAATTCAGCATCCTTAAAATTATGTTCAAACAAGATTTTAATACTATGTAGTTCTTTTGTAAAAATAGCTTGGATTCCAGTTAAAAAATTGCATATAAATATCTTGTTCTGACACAGTGTAGGACCATTACATTTTTAAATAATGACATTTTATCTCATTTCTCTCTAAATAAAAACAAATCACATGTAGGGTGAAGTTCTACCATATATATATTTTTAATTATTGCTAGCTGGTGAACTCAGTGAAGACACCAGAATTAATTTTGTGTGCCAGAGAGGCTACGGACTGTCTCATCCCTGAGTAACCTGCCTTACCTGGTAAATATAACCTACCCCTAGGTCTGAAGTATGCTACATCACTAACTAAAAGCAAGACTAGAGAGCATGTGCTAAAGATTTACTTCTGCAATGAAACTATCTACCCAAAGAAAATGATTCACAATTACAGACATACATTTTGTTAGATGCATATTGCCAGTTCATTGTGTCCAGTTTAATTTATGACTAGTGGCCATTTCCTGAGAGGAGTAGGGGATCAGATAAGATTACATCTAGTTCGAGCTGTGCAGTCTGTAGCAGAGTAGTGGTTAAGTTACTGAACTAGTAGTCAGAAATCTCGATCCTTTCTCGAGAGACACGAGTTTGAGTCCCGCAAGGACAAGTTGGGGGAATTTAAATGCAAGCAATTAGATAATAGACGGAATTGTAAGAAATCAGGCTTTGTTAGAGGCAACTGCAAAACTGCTAGATTGTCTTAATAACCCAATTGATCAACCAGTGTCCTTCAGAATAGGAAGTCTGCCATCCTTACCCAGTGTGACCTCGAATGGCTGCAGACACACTCCTGTAGTTAACTCTTTACTGCCTCCTCCAATTAGAGGCAATTAGGGATGGCCAATAAATACTGGCATTGGCAGTGCTGCCCACATCCTGTGATCAAATCAATAGATAGAGCTAAAAGCTCTCTTTAGTTTTTTGGATTTTAGTCTTAAGGATTAAATAAGAAGAATAAACAGTCAAGTTTCCAGCTGTAAACCTTTTCTAAGCACTTGCCTGTTTTTTTTTTACTGTTCCTCTTGTCAAACCTTTGAAACAAGGTCCTGCATATATGCACTTGTATCACAATTCTGGTGTGTAAAACCTGCCTAAAGTCCATATGTTTAGAAGCTGATCGATATCAGTGGTAGTTTGAAGTGGTCAATATTTAAACATTTCAGGTTTGTGTGATTAGATTACTGACAAGGGTCTGTTTAGATCTGAAACTGGCTAATTTTTGTACACACTTGTCTGAAGCACATTTACAGTAGGTACCAAATGATTTCTTCCCTGAAATATCGTTAGCGTAATCCCAATGATAATGCCCCTTAATATATGAGCCGAAATGCATGCGGAAAAACTGCAGCTACAGGCAATTTTAAGTTTAAAAACAGAAGATACTACAGATCTTAGCAAGTCATGGAGCATCCACGGAGAGAAAAGCACGGGCCTGTTCCACTAGGCGATTTTTTAGGCGACTGTCATAGTCGTAGCAGGTCGCTGAAAAACCGGTGACTGGACTAATGGGCCTGTCCCACTTAGGCGACTTCCGGCGACTACGACAATTAAATTCACCGAAGTCAGCACCAGCGACAACCTATGTCACCTGGCGACAACCTACGACAGCACTTACATCAGGATAAGACAAGCCACGACAAGCCGAAAATTTTCAAAATCTAGCGGCAACAAGAAAAACGTTACGCCTCTTTGGGCGACTGAGGAGACTACTCACGACCACACAGGCGACCGTGTAGCGACAGCCTAGTTGCCATCAGTCGCCTAAAAAAATCGCCTAAGTGGGACAGGCCCTTTAATGTTTCAGGCTGCTAACCTTCAGAATGGGAAAAGTGTTAAAACGTGAAACATTGTTTCTCTCTCCACAACTATAACCTAACTTGCTGAATGGCTTGAGCATTTCTGTTTTTAATTCCGCACAATGCATCATGCTTCCTGTCAGAATGAAATGACTGCAATCGGTGGATTAAAATCTGGCACCTTCTAAAACCAAGATCCTGAGTGTTGATTAGCATTGTATAACTTGTTGTTGCTATAAATGGCACCAGATTAGGGTTTGATGCCAAGTATATGTAGTGTAATAGTAAGACAATGTTTGATAAAACAAATAGTATACATAGACCCCATAATATTGTTCAACACAGTGAGGCAGATGTTTTATATGTCACATGTACCCTTCAAAACTAGATGGATCTGATGGAGAGAAACCTTTAATTTGACTTAGTACTTTTCATTCTGCTTTCTAGTAGCCAGGTGTTTGGAAGGCTAACATTTGCAGCCTAGTGCATAAATGAACTTTGGCATTTAAAAAAAAAATTTACAATCGGTTAAAGTATCTTCGCAACTACCTAAAAGAGACCATTGTGCAAATTTGCCTTGCAGAATCCTGCAAGATGCTACAAAGTCAGATTATAGGAATTCAGCATGGAAACAGGCCCTTCAGCCCAACTTGTCCATGTTGGATGCCCCATCGCACTGGCCCCACCTGCTACCTTTGGCCCAGATCCTTGTACACTGAACTACTAATGAAAACTACCTAAGTTGTTTCAGAATTATCCCCCACTGCCTCAAATCAACTAATAAAGGGTTACTTCAACAAAAATACTCACACTTGTCAAACATTCTGACCAAATCAGTACTATCCACATTTAAAGTCACTCAAGTGTCAAAGTGGCTGATGACGTTTTCCTGACCATTACTAGCCTTGATTATACAAAGGACCTAGACTGACTTCCACATTAGACAATTATAACCTGAGGCTGAGAAGAATTAATTTCAGGTGTGATTTAGTACATATGATCCAGTACTCTTCATGTAAGTTGGGGACAAATCTGTTTAAAATCTTATTCTATAAACAATCTCAGGGCCTTGTATTGCTGATGGTCTTGTATTGCATCATGTTGTATCTTGTTTACCTTTGGATTTTTCTGCTGTGATCGGAAAGGGAATGAGCAACTCCTTGCCTATCAAGTAACATCATTATCAAAGAGGAAGATAGACCTGCTAAACGTAATGAAAGCCCTGCTTGACTTCTGACCCACTTGATGCTCAGTGCAGTCCTCATGGCTTCACTACTGCAAGATATAGATTTAGGAGTCAGGGCAGTCTCCCACACCCCTCCATTCTGAAGCGAGTTAGAGAAAGGGGGGCGGAAACTGGGTATGGAAGTGTGGATTACAAGATGTGGCAGGTCGCCTTTTGTAGAGCACATTTAGGACCGTAGAACCATGTTTGATATTGTAACTGTACAAAAAAAACTTGAAACATTAGCCAAGTTTTTAAATTAACTGCATATTTTTATGTTGAAAGGCCTTTTATTTCAAATTGAGTTATCGGTTAATCAGGGCACAGTACAAAAAACGTAGTGTTTCAAGTAAAGATGTGTTTAAATCCCACTTCTGACACCATGTAAACATGATTGTGTGATTCAAACACATGTTTAATGAGCACTTAGGACAACAAGTTATCAATACATCCTGGCTGCTCGAACTGAAGTGCCAGGAATGGGGCATTAGTATAAGTGTTATGGAGGGGTGGAGTTAGTGGTGCTGGCTTGTGTGTGATTGGCTCACATGCACCATCAATCTACACGTCTAGAGTCTGTCCAAAGCAAGCGCTGTCTGCGGAGGGTGCTCAGCATCACCAAAGACTGCTCTCACCCCAACCATGGACTGTTTACCCTCCTACCATCCGGGAGGCGCTACAGGTCTCTCCGTTGCCGAACCAGCAGGTCGAGGAACAGCTTCTTCCCGGCGGCTGTCACTCTACTCAACAACGTACCTCGGTGACTGCCAATCACCAACCCCCCCCCCCCCCCCCCCCCCCCCCCCCCCCCCCGGACACTTATTATTATTTATTCAAATCATGTGCTATGTCGCTCTTCCAGGGAGATGCTAAATGCATTTCATTGTCTCTGTACTGTACACTGACAATGACAATTAAAATCTGAATCTGAATCTGATTCGGAAGGGTGTCATAGGTTTCTGGGAGGAGGCAGGAGAATGGGACCGAGAGGGTGAAACAGATCAGCCATAATTGAATGGCAAAGTAGACTCGATGGGCTGAATGGCCTAAGTCTGCTCTTATATCTTATGGTCGCATAACAGGTAGAGATGCTGCCTCATAGCACCAGAGACCTGGGTTCAATCCTGACCTCGTGTGCTGCCTGTGTGGATTGCCTCCCACATCCCAATGATGTGTTGTCGGGTTGGAAGGTAAATTGTCCCTATTGCGTAGGTGAGTGGTAGAATCAGTGAAGGAATTGATGAGAATGCGAGAAGAATAGAAAATGAGATTAGTGTATAGTTAGTATCATTCCATGGTTGATGTTGGGATGCAGAGCCAGTTCATGTGCAGTCTCTTTCCATTTCACATATGCAGTTCTTGATAGTAAAAGATTATAAGGTTGCCATAGGTAGGCAAAAATGCTGGAGAAACTCAACAGGTGCAGCAGCATCTAAGGAGCGAAGGAAATAGGCAACGTTTCGGCCCGAAACCCAGAAGGAAATAGACAACGTTTCGGGTCGAAACCCGGAAGGGTTTCGGCCCGAAACGTTGCCTATTTCCTTCGCTCCTTAGATGCTGCTGCACCCGCTGAGTTTCTCCAGAACCTTTTGTCTACATTCCCTTTTCCAGCATCTGCAGTTCCTTCTTAAACATAAGGTTGCCATACTTCCCTCTCCAAAAAATAACTGCGACTTTACTCAATACGGCACACATAACATCCCCCAACTCTTCAGAGAAGTCATTTTAGTTGTTGTAGGCCTAACTTTGAAGAAGAATCAGATATCAAATTCTCCAAAACTGCCTTTTCATTGGGTGAACTGAGCACAGTGAATACAGAGAGGATCAGTAAAAGGATGAGCCCTTCAGCAGCAGCTGACAATAGGATACTATTGAGACAAGAGAGGTAGATTTCACTATAGGTACAATGAAGAGTTTTTTTTTTAGAAAAGTGTGAATTGTCAAATATAGATAATTGCAGCTGGTTTCCATGCAGTTATCCCATCGCATTCTGCCAGTTTCAGATACAAAGAACGTCTTCGTGTGGTTCACTAGTTTGCTGCGTAGTCCTTCAATGTCCTTCAAAGATCGTGTGATCATGGTTACTCTTTCCAGTAGCATCACCATCAAAAAACAAATCCACTGTTCGTATGTAAAATACCCACTGGTAAATTAAACACCAGATTCCAGTATGTTTTGGAGCATGTCGTGGCTCTTATAGTATAATGACTGGACTTCCATTGAAAGCCCAGACCTCTGCCCTATTAAAGTCGTGATGATCAATGTTTTCGGGTGCTTGAGGTAAATATGGTCTAAGCTCCTTCTATGCAAGGATACCCTACAGATACAAATGCCCGGTGTTTTGGCACCCGTCCAAATTAAAACAGAACCACATGATCTATAACAGAGAAACAAAATGATAAATGCAGGTTCAAAATTATTTTCATGAGAAAGACGCAAGTTATTCTGCCTCTGACATTTTGAACTAGGGTAGATTGCATGAATGAAAGATCAGACATGCTAAGTGAGCAGGGAATGCTCAGCCATGTCCCGTCGCACTAAAATGATACAACTTGCACCATCATTTGAACTACCCATTGCATTCAACTGCTAATGCTGTGAATCTGCAAGTAAGACCAGGCCCACACAAACCTCACAGGACTGTCGGTTCATAATATTTCCCGTTTGGCCAGAGAAATATGCAAGATTCCAGCTTTTTCATGGTTTTGCTCCGATCCCATTTTAACCAATCTGCTTTCTTAACCCGACGACTTGCGCTTCAGTGATAGTTTTGTGTGTTCTCTCTTTCTCCGCTTCTTTTGCTTTCCTCTTCTCCTCCTCCTCCGCTTTCTTCCGCTCGTCCTTCAGCTCCTTGTACCTCCACACGGGCAGCTCCAGGAGGTTGCTGCCCTTGGCGCTGCTCTTCCTGCGCACCCTGTCCGGGTTGTAGGTGGGGGTGGGAGCTTTGTACACCCGCACCTTGGGCACCACGATGCCCGGCTGCACACTGCTCCACCGCAGCATGCTCAAGGGCATGAGACTACCCCTGCGAGAGGAGACAACTGTGGACTGAGCAGAGGTAGACCTCAGCGGCTGCAGGCTCGCTCTCCTCTCCTCCTTCCTTGGGACCACGACAAGTTGCGAGTTCTGAAACAGTTTTTGGTATTTAACATAATCCTTGTTGGGTGGTTTAGTTCCCTGAGACTCTTGCAGCTTCAGTATCTCCTGGACTGTGAACCTTTTCTTCCCCACGCAAGGGGGGCTGCCTGGGCAGACAGTCCTGCAACCAGTCGCTACAAAGGGGCTGGTGATGGCCGTAGTCATCCTCACCATGTGGTCAAGTGGTCCATCCACCTCTGGATCGCGGGGAAAGTTGATGGTCAAAGCCGACCTGAGTGTTTCGCAGATTTTCTCCAAACAGTTCCTGGGCTCGTTCGCTTTGGCTACAAGTTCCTTCAGTCTTGGCCACTCAGGTCTATAGTTGTCACTGAATTGGACAGGGCAGGGCTGGGCCAGGAGCTTGTGCATGAGAAAGATTGTTTCATACCGCCCAGTAAACTGTGCCCATTGTTGTGGAGTAAACCCCTTCCCTGGATCTGTCGCGTTCATATCAGCACCTAGAGAGAAAGCACACGTCATCAGTCTTAAGCTATTATCTTAACCGGAATTAACGCAATGAATCTGATTAGAGAGACCACCTATAGTTTAGTTTAGAGACACAGCACGGAAACAGGCCCTTCGGCCCACCTAGTCCGCACCGACCAGTGATCCCCGCACATCCCCGCACATCCAAAGCAAGCGCTGTCTGCGGAGGGCGCTCAGCATCACCAAGGACTGCTCTCACCCCAACCATGGACTGTTTACCCTCCTACCATCCGGGAGGCGCTACAGGTCTCTCCGTTGCCGAACCAGCAGGTCGAGGAACAGCTTCTTTCCGGCGGCTGTCACTCTACTCAACAACGTACCTCGGTGACTGCCAATCACCCCCCCCCTGGACACTTATTATTATTTATTCAAATCGTTTGCTATGTCGCTCTTCAAGGGAGATGCTAAATGCATTTCGTTGTCTCTGTACTGTACACTGACAATGACAATTAAAATTGAATCTGAATCTGACATTAATACTATCCCACACACGACTATTTACATTTACACCAAGCCAATTAGCCAATAAACCTGTGCGTCTTTGGAGTGTGGGAGGAAATCGAAGATCTCGGAGAAAACCCACGCAGGTCACAGGGGGAGAATGTACAAACTCTGTACAGACAGCGCCCGTGGTCAGGATCGAACTGGGGTCTCAGGGGCTGTTAGGTCACAACACTCCTGCGCTTAATGTCATAAAGTTGTGACTTGAAGCTGCCCTGACCTTCCCCTCACAGGACTGAAGGACATCTGCACAACGGGGTGCTGTCCTTTGGATGAAGCACCCATCACTCATCTCTGTGGTGCTGTGGTTCTATTTCAAAGACCAAGGCAGGTTTTGTAACCTAGCTAATATTATGCAGACTAATCAACTTCCTATTATTTTATTGCATATTTCCTTTTATCCCCCCCTCCCCCCCTCCATTCCACCCATGTTCTGCCCTCCAACCTTACATGTCACTCACTCTCTTTCCCCTCAAACCTGTATTTACCTATCACTTGCCAGACCTTGCCCCACCCTCACCCTCTTTTCCATCTTCCCCCCCCCCCCCCCCCCCACTCCATCAGGCTGAAGAACGGTCCTGACCAGAAACATCTGCCCATTACCATTGACTGCTTGATGTACTTTGGACTTTTTTTTGCACAATTTCCAATACAGATTGTATTTCAATGCAGTCCATGCTAAAAAAAACATAATTGGCCATAATATAATTTGGAAAACCTGAGATTGTGTAAGGTGCTATGATAATGCAAAGTTTATCTTCGGTTTCTTTTGTAGATTGAGCAAGAACACACTGGTTATGTTGCAATGTACGATGTTTGCAGATGCCGAAGCTTCTACAGTAGTAGCCCAATCTCAGTCTCAGTGTAGACACAAAATGCTGGAGTAACTCAGCGGGACAGGCAGCATCTCTGGGGAGAAGGAATGGATGACATTTTGGGTCGAGACCCTTCTTCAGACTGATCTTTCAGTCTCAGTGTGATGTATTCCATTTGCACGTAAGCATTTGCCAATAATCTTTGGGCAAAGCTGCCTGTCAGGACCTGCTCAATGACAACTGCACGGACACTGCACCCTTGCCAGAATAAAACGTCCTGAATTTTCACTGAAGTGCGATCAGAAATAAAGTGGAAGGAGGGGGGAAGGATGTAAAATCGATCTTAATTCCTGCAGCAGACAGCAGAATATGCTGAAATTGTAGAATGTCACTAAGTCACGCTTGATATATGGAAACTCATCTCAAAGGTTCAAGCTCCTGAACAAAATCAGTATCAAATACACAAGTACTCTTTGTTTAACTGCAGCCATTAATATAGTTACTAATCAGCAACCCAAGCCATGCAAAATGCTTCATGCTTGGAATTCTGTGGAATGATGCTGTACAAAACAAAGCTGTGTGTGTGTTGTGTAATAGGTTTGTTTGGTTTTTACTGGCCAGTGGCTTTAGCTGCACGCAGTCTTGTTTTCTTGCTACTCTCTGCAACAAAATGCCAGACTAAACTGAACAGAAACATCGGTTTGAGTCGGGGCTTGACCAGTATGAGCAGAATGTCCAAACTTCCTCACTGCACAATGACAAGCTTTACTGTTAGATTAGATGATATCATGGCCCGCAGGCAGGCAGCCAGCAAATGAGGAAATCCGGTCTGGGTTAGAAACCATGCTTGCCTGAAGCAGCCCAGTGAATTACCAGACTTCAATGAGGTTGACCCATAACATTCTGCTGACAGACATGTGATAGTGTGAAAGATACAGCCTTCTGCTAGAATAAGTGAGTTCGGTATTCCGACTGTGCATGCCCAGGTCAAAGGTTACTATGCATAAACAGCCCTGTAGAGCAGTGAAGCAGTGGACCTTCATTTCTTCCAGCATTGATTTTTCTAGGTAAGAAAATACTGCTTTCAAATTATGAAATAGTTGTATTTATTGTTCCTTTGTTAAAAGCTAAGATTATTTTGTTATTTTTACTGCTTTATCATGCTTTGGTGAGTGAGCGAGATGGTGCTCGCCCGTGGTTGGTGTCGGGAACGGGTTTGTTGAGTTGCTGCTGGGCCGTTCCCGTCCCCTCCCGAGTGTCCGGAGGTGTTGGGCCGGGCTGGTAGCCGGCGCGGGAAGAGGCTGAGTTGCTGCAGTGTTTTGTGCGTATGGCTGGTGCTTGGCTTTCGCCAGTGTCGGGAACGGGTTTGCTGAAGACTTTGCGGAGACGGGTTTGCGAAAGCTGAGCACCTGCCATACACACAAAGCGCTGCAGCAACTCAGCTTTCTCCCATCTCCAGCTGCCAGCCCGACCTGACACCTCCGGCCGCCTCCGGGCACGCGGGAGGGGACAGGGACGGCCCAGCAGCAACTCAACGGACCCGTTCCCGACACCGACCACGGGCGAGCACGATCTCGCTCGCTCACCAAAGTATAATAAAGCTGAAAAACGACAAAATAATCTTAGCTATTAACAAAGGAACAATAAATACAACTATTTTTCTTACCTAGAAGAATCAAAGTCGGAAAAAAACAGAAGAAATGAAGGTCCACTGCTTCACTGTTCCACTGCTTTCCAGGGATGTGTATGCATAGTGACCTTTGACCTGGGCATCTGCAGTCGGAATACCGAACTCGCTTATACAAAGTGTTTAAATAATATTATCTCTCATTAGATCTGATCAAAATCCTCAAATTCCCTACCTAACATTATCACTCAATCAGCTTTTTCGATACTTAGTTTAAGTATTGGTTTATTATTGTCACGAGTTACAAGATTTCGTTTTGCACGCAATCAAATCAGGTCATACTATACATGAATGAAATCAAGCCATACACAAGGATTTAAAGGCAACATATTCCCATCTCCACCCCTTTCCACTTTCCTCAGAGACAGTTCCCCCCCTCAACCCCCTGGTCAACTCATCCTTTCCCACCCAAACCACCCCCTCCCCAGTTACTTCCCCCTGCAACCACAGAAGATGCAACACGTGTACCTATATCTCCCCCCCTCGACTCCGTCCAAGGACCATGACAGTCTTTTCAGGTTAGGCAGAGGTTCACTTGCACCTCCTCCAACCTCATCTACTGTATCCACTGTTCCAGGTGTGGATTCCTATATATCGGCAAGACCAAGCGCAGGCTCGGCGATCGATTTCCTGAGCACCTCCGCTCAGTCCGCCCTAAACCAGCCTCGCCCGGTTGCTTAACACTTTAAACCCCCTTCTCCACATTGACCTTACTGTCCTGGACCCCCTCCGTTGTCAATGAGGCCCAGCACAAATTGGAGGAACCCCACCTCATATTTCGCTTGTGCAGCTTACAACCCAGGGGTACAAACATTGACGTCCCTAAGTAACCTTTGCTTTCTCTCTCTCTCTGTCCAGCCGCTCCCCCATCCCAGTTCTCCAACCAGTCTTACTGCCTCCGACTACATTTGATCTCAGTTTGCTTTGTTGTTACCTTCTCCCAACTAACAATGATCTTTTCTACATTTTCCTTGGTCTGCATTCTCTTTGTCCTGTTTTCACACCTTACTCTTCCTTATCTAAACAGTTCCTTGTCTATGTACCGCCCATTCTCCTGACATCTGGAGTAGGGTCTCGACCCGAAACATCACCCATTCCTTCTCCCCAGAAATGCCGCCTGTCCCGCTGAGTTACTACAGATTTTTGTGTCTATCCTTGACTTAAAGGTAACCCACGGTTACCTTCAGTGGTTTTTTTGTAAAAGGTGCCAATAGACAATAGGTGCAGGAGTAGGCCATTCGGCCCTTCGAGCCAGCACCGCCATTCAATGTGATCGTGGCTGATCATCCACAATCAGTACCCCGTTCCTGCCTTCTCCACATATCCCCTGACTCCGCTATCTTCAAGAGCCCTATCTAGCTCTCTCTTGAAAGCATCCAGAGAACCTGCCTCCACCGCCCTCTGAGGCAGAGAATTACACAGACTCACCACTATGTGTAAAAGGTGTTTCCTCGTCTCCGTTCTAAATGGCTTACTCCTTATTCATAAACTGTGGCCCCTGGTTCTGGACTCTCCCAACATCGGGAACATGTTTCCTGCCTCTAGCGTGTCCAAACCCTTAACAATCTGATATGTTTCAATGAGAATCCCTCTCATCCTTCTAAACTCCAGAGAGTACAAGCCCAGCTGCTCCATTCTCTCAGCATATGACAGTCCTGCCATCCCAGGAATTAACCTTGTAAACCTACGCTGCACTCCCTCAATAGCAAGAATGGCCTTCCTCAAATTAGGGGACCAAAACTGCACACAATACTCCAGATGTGGTCTCACTAGGGCTCTGTACAACTGAAGAAGGACCTCTTTGCTCCTATATTCGATTCCTCATGTTATAAAGGCCAACATGCCATTCGCTTTCTTCACTGCCTGCTGTACCTGCATGCTTACTTTCACAGACTGATGAACAAGGACTCCCAGATCCCGTTGTACTAATCCTTTTCCCACTCTAACACCATTTAGATAGTAATCTGCCTTCCTGTTTTTGCTACCAAAGTGGATAACCTCACATTTATCCGCATGAAACTTCATCTGCCATGCATCTGCCCACTCCCCCAACCTGCCCAACTCACCCTGCATTCTCATAGCATCCTCCTCACAGTTCACACAGCCACGCAGCTTTGTGTCATCTGTAAATTTGCTAATGTTACTTTGTGCGTAATGTGCCAATATGCATATATAACAGTTCACGCAATGCTGTTGCTGCTGTACATTAATTAATATAGCTTTCAAAGTGCCCGTACACGGTACTGGAGCGTACCTTCACGAGAAAAGCACTGATAACCCTCCCTGGGACAATGAATGGGAAGGGACAATGAATGCTGGTCTGGTCAGAGATGTCCATTAGACAGAATGTATATAAATAGCCAAGCATATAGTATCAGAATATCTTTTGAAGATTAATGTATTTTGACAATAGTGGATGATTGAGGCTTTCTGTAAATCAACATTAAACCCCAAATCTTTTACTTTACTGGACTGAACAGATCTCTGAACCCAAGATGATGGATGAGAAGGGAATGAAGGGTTATGGTATGAGTGCAGGCAGGTGGGACTAAGGGAAAAAAAAGTTGTTCGGCACGGACTTGTAGGGCCGAGATGGCCTGTTTCCGTGCTGTAATTGGTTATATGGTTAAGATAGACAAACTGCTGGAGTAACTCAGAATCTTTGGAGAGAAGGAATGGGTGGCATTTTGGGTCAAGACCCTTCTTCAGAGACAAAGGTCTGCAGAA